>NC_056538.1:16268846-16570961 GCF_910596095.1 Thunnus maccoyii
AACAGATAATTTTAAACCTCGCTGATCATTCATCTCAACAGCAAAAGGCTGATGGGACGATTGACCCTGTTGATAGTCATCTGGCTATACATCAATCAGCATGAGAGACAGAGTGTGTGAGTGTGTATGCATTGGTGCAGGGAATCCCTGGTATAATCATTTAGATGACTTCAAATGCTTATTATCTGAAGAGCACACTCTGGCACACACAGACATGAAGGACATTCAGATCTAAATCATGTCTATTGTATACAAACAAACACACTCATTACTCATTCATTTACATGCACAATCCTATTAGGTATTATCAGTCATCAATAATGTGTGTTCAAGGGTTGTTAACATTAAGCCTCAACAAACCAAATACCTTGCAAATAAAATACTCCATCCACAATCTCAAATGTAGGGACTACACTTGGAAATTAATATTGTGTGTACCCGTAAAATAATAAGGGGTACCACCTCCATTAATTAATTAAATAATTAGGAGGGAAATAATTAAATCAGATTAATCAGTCTAATATCTGAAAGTTGTGAACTCTGAATACAGGGACCTCCATCTGTTGTAAAGGAATACACAAATATAATGACTTGGCAATAAATCAAGATACTTATTGAACTACCAAGGGATAAGGATGAATAGGGAACAACTAAGCATATATACATACAGTATATACAACTATAATGAATGAATGAATGAATGAATGTTATTTAAAAAGAGTCAAAAGTGCAATGAGGGGCCAAGACTCTAACTAAATATTAATTTTGAATAGCTCTATGAATAAACTCTCAGACAGAATGCATGACAGATGGTATTTCCTACTGTTTCCGTGGTGATGAAGGTCTGATGATGAGGCAAACTTACTGTAGAGTGCAGAGCAGGGCGAAGCAGACTCTGTGATCCTCAGGTCGCCAATATGACAGGCAGATTAGAACCGCTGCAGGTTCAGTGAAGCACTTTGGTTCAGCACTTCCCAGGAGGGCGAATCCAGTCTCAGTCTAGCTGAGGCCATATAGTAGACACACAGTAGGGGTGTGTTCCAGTCTTGGTGCAATAAGTAGCAGGCTGCAGAGTGGCAGGCTGGAGCTCTAACTAAGCTCTAACTCCAACTCCAACTGACTCTAATTTCATTTTCTAATCTGTAACTAAGAACTATGTGACAGCAGAACACATCTAAGGTCTACATGATCTTAGCATTCAAACCATACCTAAATAATACACTTACACCAATTAATATCAAATAAATGAAATACAATACTAAAGAAGTATAGTTCTGTTCAATGTTTCTCTTGGCATTTTCATGCCTTGAAGTCGGAGGTCATTAGGCCTGTGCGCTTTTGCACACATACAGATATACTGTTGGACTAA
Source organism: Thunnus maccoyii (assembly GCF_910596095.1). Lineage (NCBI taxonomy): Eukaryota > Metazoa > Chordata > Actinopteri > Scombriformes > Scombridae > Thunnus > Thunnus maccoyii. Next base: position 16,270,216 of record NC_056538.1, read on the forward strand.
GACACCATAATGTTCCTGAAAGAATTCAACTTGTTTATGTTCCTGGTTTCATTCCCTACACAAAATATCAAATGCTCACCTTATGTAATTATTATGTAATTATTTCCCACCTTATTAATGGTTGGCTCTTTTATGTTTGCTATATCCTTCTTATGTCTTTCATCAGAGAAAGGGGCTTTGGTTAGCTTGATTGGATTCAAACTCTCTTTATAGCAGAAAAAATGTATCAAAACCTGCTCAAACCAATCTTTCAACAAAATCCACTTCTCTGCTGTCCATCTGTATAATTTTCATGTCGCAAACAATCACAGCCTTGCCAAAAGTAGTTCAGAATCAGAAAACAGTGTTGAAAATAACAGGCCTTTTTCACAGCAGAAATTTCGCCTTGTCACAGAAAGCACAGGTGTTAATTATTATACCATTTACAAAAGCTCCATTCTATATGTGTCCCAGTAAGCCATGACAGTGTGACAGTGAAGCAGCATTCATTTTATTATTTACACCTATGCTTTTCTGACTGTGACACGTCAGACTGTCTTCCTTTAAAAAGACCTATTCCTGGAAATGGATATTTCTATCCATCCAAACCCCCTCCTTTTTAAGGAGACTTATTTAGTATCAGTATTGGATTTATGTCCCACTACACCCCTTAATGTGAGTAATCTTTCAATGTAATCATATAGACTTGCTGCCACAGTGTGAATGACTGTTGTCTAACATAGACCTGGCAGTGTGTGTCATGACATGAGGAGTGGGCAGTGTGTCAGAGCGGAGCAACACATTAGCTGAATGTGTTATCTCTTCCTACACTATAATATAAATGAAGGTGCTTTATGCTCAGTCATGGTGACTCTACACATCCCACTCAACAACACAGGTTTCCTCCTGGGATAAACCTTTGTGGCAGAGCCACTCCATGCACCGATCCTCAATCAGGAAATGATCAAGATGCTGTTGAATGTGTTACTTTTAAAAATAATTTTATTGGTCGTACAGCTAAGCTGTGTGCTGCTGGCTGCAAAATTACCAAAAGTCCGCTGAGGAAAGGGAACTGCGTGTGTATGTATTAATAATATGTCTCTCTATGTCAGGCATATGGCTCTAAGTGTGTCTGCGTTTGTTTATTTCTCATTTTCTCCATTATGGATAGTAATGTACAAAGTCGATTTGAGTGAGTGTGTGTGTGTGTATGTCTATGTGTTAGTGACTGATGACTTTTCAAATGAATTATGTGGCTGCACACTGATTGAGGACACACATGCACACTGTCACCACTCATGCACTTTTACATTATGAGCCACAAAAATTTAAATTACAGCTGTAAAATTTAATAAAAGTATATATATATATAAAAAATGTAGGAATACTTATGTAAATTTATGCAGCCTCAGATAGCGTTCTTTCAAAGCCAATGATTATGGAACTCACTCATCAAATAAACTCAAAAAAAAGAAAAGAAAATAAGAAGTAAAGGTTAAAGAATTAAGTTACATGTTTTTTCCTCGACAGCAGTGATTTATCCAACTCTGTGACTTCCAACCTCTCTGACAGCTTCCATCTATTTCCATTTCAATCATTCTGATGCACTGGCAGAGCCATTACGCCTATCAAGTCATCTAGTAATAGTTGAAACACACACATGCAAGCACGCACGCACACACATACACACATCTATTTATATTTACTTACTACATACTTCTGGCTGGCATGAGGATGTATGCTGTTACATTTTTGGTTGGTTAACTTTTTTCTGCAGTTTTCCAGCTGCATCATCCTGACTCAGAAATCAGGGTGATCAGTAAAGAAAAGGTTTAATCAGTGTCATACTGTACAATTGTAATGTGCTGGAGGTTCACCAGGTGTATGTTACCTGTAGCTCCTCTTATGTAATCAGTGAACTGTAGCTGGAACTTTTATTACCCATTTCTCCCTTGCAAAACTCATCCACAAGTTCTGAGTAACAAGAAGTTTGAGTGAACAGACGATAAGACTCACCACTAACCAGGCAGATACACTTAAAAACAGAAAATTCTGTAAGGCGATTGTGATATCCACAGGCTAATGTGTGTGGGGACTGGGCTAAACCAGGTCGACATTGCTGACTGATGTGATTCAGTGATGTGATTCCCCTCTTTCAAAAGATAACCTCGCCGCTGCAGGTTCATTGATGAGAGTTTATAGGAAAATGCCTTTTCTCAAAAGTAGTTGGAGAAAAAAACCCAAAAACGAATCACAACAATATATCCTTCCTCTGATGTGGAGTCCAAGCCTACAGGTGGACGTTGACCAGGCCTAATGGCGCAGATCTCACCGATACCCCGGATAAACCCGGCCGGGCTGTTTACAGCTTCCAGCAGTTAGAGAGCAGCTTGTGGATATGAGGGGATGTAATGGATCATTTCACCAACCTGCACATCAGCTAGCATCTAGTTAGTATGGCTAGCATCATTAGCTTTTCTGTGCCGTGCTGTATGTAGCCAGAGTGTTTCCGGCTGATAAACTGGAAACACTGTGGCTATATGGCATCCTAGCATAAGAAGAAAAGTAAAGTTGAATGGGGAATGGTTGTTGTGAGAAATTAAGACACAATGTGTGCGCCATAGACTGTAAAAAAAATATGGACATAGTCACCGTGACATCACCCATTTGTTTGTGGACTGCGACACGTTGTGGTAAAATTCGGTATTACCAGTCAGGGCCAGTATTTGGCTAGTCAAACCAGTTTGAACGTTTTTAAATCAGCCCAACCATAATGCTTATTTTTTTCATTCCAGAAGTTTAACTGCACAAGATGTCTCCGACTTCGCTGTCAAATCCATTCTCAGTGTATGTGCACTGGAGGCTTCAAGTTTACACTCCAAACTAGTTGTGATGACGCAAATTGTGCTTACAGTCCAAATCCTTAAAATCTGATTTTCAGTGAGCACAGAGAAACTTTCCACTTTGAGGAGATGAATGTGAAAACACACTCAAACATCTGACTGTGGGAACAATAAGAAAAACATATTTTTGAATGGAGGTGGACTTTGATTAGATTTATTGATTGGGACAGTGTGCAGTTTTAAACATTAAAGATGCACTGCACTGGAGTTAGCTCAAAGCTAATTTGCATCCGTCGTCCCCCACAATCAAAACATACAACAGCACAACAACAAACAGTACAAAGCAAAAAAAACAAAACAAAAAAAACAAAACAAAAAAAAACCCCACACAGAACACACCATACAAAATACAAAATACAAAGCTACACACAAGAGCACATCACATACACCCACAATGTCAATTAGAAATTAATAATGTAAACTACACTCAGTGGTCACACAGCTGATTGGTCTTTAGTACATTTTTTAGTTTGGCCCTTCATATCATCAGGTAGGGCATTCCACCGAGTTGTGGCTTTCACAGAGAAAGCTGACCCAATTGCAGTGCGACGAAATGGTATGGTACAATCTTGTGTAGAGGATATTCTGGAGGATCTAATAGAATTTACTGAGCGAGTGTACACATTTTATAAACTAAGCACAAATTTGAAAATAATCTGAAATTGCCAAAGCTCAGTAAATTGTATTTCTCCAGTACCCTACAGTGATGGAAATGCATTGGCTTTTTGTCCAGAGTTTTTAAACTTTATTTGTATAAGGACTCAAGAGGTTTTATGGCTGTTTCTCCTCTTTAAGTACACGATCAAAGGGGTGTGATGGATATATGTTGCAGTGAGAAGAGTATGCCACATAGATGTAGCATTTGGCTGCATGGACTAGCTCGCAACTTAAATTCCTTTCTTAACAGGATATCTTTGCCAAGATTCTTCGAAAATAGGAATTATTCCTTGCTGGGATAAATAAAGCCGAAATAAATAATTAACAAATCTCTCATTGTTTGCATCCCATTCCTCTCTATTTAAATGTTTCATCTGTGGTGTCTTGTACCTAACCCTCTCTGTGGGTGGTTGGCACCATGAGACACAATAAATAAAATAGCTATCCATAGAATGTGCTGTATATGAGTAATCTGTTTTGACGACTGTCCTGGTGTGTGCTTTTCATAGACATAAAATGAATGGATCTGTGCAGCAGGACAAAAGCCATGTTGAGGGATAGAGGGGTAGACGAAGCCAAAGAAAAACCCTGTTTAGAGGAGAAAAATGCTTGTTTTGGGAGAAAAACCAAGTGAGAATGAAAGAGAAAATAGAAGGGGAATGGGAAGCAATCTGAGAGACAGAACGGAGGGCCAAGTTAATGAAAGCACAGGGAAGAGACAAAAATACAAGATAAAAAAGCGATAAAGAAAGAAAGTACATGTGTTTGTGTTGGAGCGTCTCCAGCAACATGTGTCAGTTTGTTTATGTAACATAGGACAATATTGCATATTGTATTGTACATATTGCTTTTTGTATGTGTCTGTGTTTGTGTAGATATAAAGTATACGTGAGTGTACTGTGTGTTTTCGTGTGTGTGTGTGTGTGTGTGTATGTGTGTGTGTAATGTTTTGTCTTTTGTCTCTTCTCGCCAGCACTGAATGTTCCCTCATGTCCTTCACTTCAAGGACGGTGACAGTGGGAGAGGAAGAAAAAAAAAAAAGATACAGGAGAATGAAAGACAGAAAGCATGCTGCAGACAGCCTTAAGATCTCCTCCACTCCTTTCACTGCATTCATCCCTCTACCCTTGACTGCATTTCTGCCCTTTCACTCTCAGGTTCTCCACCCTGACTTGTAAATGTAGGAGAATATACTGTAGGGAGTATGAAGCAATTTAAGAATTCACTGTCCCTTTCTCCTCATCTTTCATTCCTCCTCCAGTACTTTCTATCTCACCTATATTCCTTTCCTTTTCCAGTCTTGGTTTTTATTGTTTACCCTCCCCTCTAATGTTGTATTTTTCTTCATTTCCTGTTCCTCCTTCAGTTCTTTCTTTTCCTCATTTATTCCTCTCCACCCTCCCTATCTTTGGCCTACTCCGAGCTCATGACAACTCCCTGTAGCCCCTTCTTCTTCCCTCACTCCCCTTTTCCCCTTTTGTCTCCTCAGTTCCTTTCCCAATATCATTCCCATTTCTAGTCTCTCTATAGTATGTCACTGTTCCTATCCTCCTGCCACCTTCTTTTTCTTTCTCTGGTTCTTCTCTTTCTCTTTGCCCTGTTCTGTCCTCCTTCTGCCCTCTTGTCTCTTTCTAAATGAGGCCTCTCTCTTTCAGTATGCTAATTTTTTTATGGGTCTATTAACATCCTTCCCTTTTTTGAATGTGTCATTTAGCTAATTATTTAGGAATTACATGCAGCACCAAACCTATGTAGTTTTCTTCAGTCTCTCCCTCCTTTTTCTTCTCCCATTTCCTCTGTATTTCCTGTTCTTCAGAATCCTCTTTCCAGTAACACATGCATTAATAAATCTTGAGCAAGCCAGACTATGGAAGCCTTTAGGGGACTATATTAAAATGATTATGTAAACTTGAAAATGAAAATGTAATTCCACAATAGCATTATAATTTTCCACATATGTATGTTTGAATAAAAATGAAAGCAATATTCCAATTTGCATTTTCATTCTCACATACTTATATGGGTGTTCTATGACCATATTAAAATGAAAATGGAGAAGCTGTTTGACATTTCATTTTCGTTGTACTCCTCTGTACAGTGGACAAAATTTGAATATTAATTCAAATTTGAAAATTAAAATGCAATATAAAGAACATATTCCATTGTGAAAGTATTATTTAAGTCACAATTAAAATGCAATTTTCTAACAATCTGAAAATGAAAATGGCATTTGACATTTCACTTTCAAAGACTTAACCTGCTGTACAGTGGACAATATTCAAATGCAATAAGGGAAACAGCGCCCCCAGTCTATTACATTTACATTTGCATATCACCACACTCTTTTGGTGTCAAAATGAAAATGAAAATGCAATCTGTCACTCCTCTCATCAAGGTGGGTCTTCAGTTAGGACGTCACTTCATCGTGGTGACATGTAAATGTAAATGCAATAGATTTGGGGTGCTGTTTCGTTTACTGCATTTGAATACTGTCTACTGTACAGCAGGTTAAGACTTTGAAAATGAAATGTCAAGTGCCATTTTCATTTTAATTTTCAAATTGTTAGAAAATTGCATTTTCATTCTAATTGTGACTTAAATATTGCTTGCATAAAATGGAAAATCAGGTTACATTATTTATATTACATTTTAACTTTCAAATTTGACATTTGAAAAATATCCACTGTACAACAGGGTACGACTTTGAAAATTAAAGGTCAAACAGCTTTTCCATTTTCATTTTAATATGGTCATAGAACCCCTGTATGAGTATGTGAAAATGAACATACTAATCGGATTATTGCATTTTAACTTTTTCTCAAATAACATACACATGTGGAAAATTATAATGCTATTGTAGAATTACATTTTCATTTTCCAGTTTACACTATTGTATTAATATAGTCCCCTTTAGGCTTCCATAAAGTCATCACATTATCCTTATCCTTGTCCACATTTCCACACCACTAAACAAATCTACATCACCCCTCCTGCACACATGCTCACCTCTGAATTATGTATGTCTACATCAATAAATCTGAAGACACATACAATTAAGTTGCATCAGCTCCATAATTTATGCCCCACCGTTTTCACCTGTCATCCCGATTTGCCGGAGAAAAGCCCATTCTGATGAAACCACATGTCACACTGCATGCATGAACAAAGACACACCAGGACAAAGAGCAAAAACTTCTTGCAGCCTGTCTGATGAGCTGTTTGTGTGATGCCCTCCTGCTGATGAGGAGTGTGTTTGCCTGCTTCAGTGAGTGTGAATAGCAAAGCCACACCCATACAAACAAATGTAAAAAAAAAAAAAAGAACAATCAATTCACTAATGCTGTTACAGTAAAAATAAGTCTTATGAAGTCTTAAAATGTCCATGTTGTCGAACATTTTACTCTGTAGGGACTTCATCAATGTAAGTGGACAGCTCGAAACCAATCTTTGACAGATTGTTTTCTTGTCTTTATGCCTTAGCAGTGTGACACTCCTGTTTACTAATCTTTTTCCTGATTTGATAACTTATTGCTAGTAGGGAAAGCAAAATTATGTGTGCTGTGCCCTCACACGCACACACACACGCACATATAATGTTAATGTTTTGAAGAGAGGACAGCTATGAGGATACAATCACTAATGGTCGTCAAAGCTCAAAAACAGTTGCAAGCTAAAACAATTTGTTCTGCACTCCCCTTTTCACAACAGACAAAATAGTGTTAGCTCATACTGGGAATTGTGTCACACTGAGCTTATGATGGAAAAACAAGTTGAAATCACCAACATATTCCTGGCACCAACATGGACCAACACCAACTAAACTTAATGTTAGCAACCGTTAGCTCCGGACAGCCGCTCATTCAGAGGAAATGCACAGTTTTTATTTAACCAAGCTGACACGATACTTTCAAACATGGACGCCTTTGCAATTTTTCTGGAAAATTTACCTGAGCGTCAACTTATGGTACACTTCCAAGTTCGAGACCTTCTTGTATTCTGAAAATATCCCATATTGTTTACGCTTTTTCATTATTATATACAGATTAGCAGCAAGACAAACACACACACACACACTTCGTTCAGTGTTAAGTTAGCATGATCAGGCGGAGGATAAATACCCACTGCACTCACAGGGAAAGCCAGCTATTTGACCTTTTTTCCCTGAAAACAAATCATTTAAAAAATATTTGTACAAAATAAATATTTGTAAAAGCCCACTATTTGTGTTTTGCCGAATACCGGATTCAGATTTGGCTCCACCCCTAGTTGCTAGGGCCCTCTGCGCTGGTTGTCTGTGTCATTACAACCACCTTGTCTATTTGAGGTATTTTAAGGTGAACCGATAAAGAGCCTTGACCATCCTACCTGAAAAACAGAGCAGAACAGGACACACAACTGGACACGCACTGCACAGTTAAGATTTATTTCATCAAAGAAGGGCCAGTCAGATGGCTCAAAGGGAGGATGAATGTATCTTTTCCCCTTTGCTGCACTTCCCTTAGCTAGTCCCTTTGCTCACTCTCTGTGTAATATGACCATGCCATAACATGTTAGATAAGATAAGATAAGATACACTTTAATGTCCCCATAGGGAAATTTGTTCTGGACTCCATCCTGCAGTTCCACAGAAGATAAAATCATACATACTGCATAGTAAAAGAAGAAACAGGACGTGGCTTCCATACACAGTTTGCATTTACACATATACAACAGTTTGTCTGTACACATATACACATACACACCAACTGACAACGGTGACATATTACACAACCCTCATGGCCAACATCTACATTACATGTTAGAGTTGAGAACCTTGATGGACATAGTTAGGAATTAATGTTTATAACAGTTCAGCCTGCTCTTGGGAACCCTAAATCTTCTACCAGAATGTAAGAGCTGAAACTCTGGGTGGAGAATGTGAGTTGGATCAGACATTATTTTCTGTGCCTGTCTGATAATAGACTGTGCATAAGGTGTTTGGAATGTTTTTTAAGCCCCATAATTTTCATAGCAGTCTACCAGATGAGTGATGTGTGAATTCAACTTTACCGTCAAGTTACCATACCAGGCTGTAATACCATATCTTATAATACTCTCTAATACTGCATGGTAAAATGGTAACAGGAATTTCTGCTCAACTCCATAGACCCTAAATCTACATAAAAAATGCTTCTGCTGTTGAAGTCTAGAGCAGAGACTTTCGACATGGACCTTGCAGCTGAGTGTATTATCAATATGAACCCTGAAGTACTTATAAGAGAAGACCTGAGTGATGTGGATAACCACTGCCCTAAGGTCACCCACTGCCTTCAAACTGCCTTCAGGGTCAAACGCCATCTCCTCAGTCTTCTTCACATTCAGCACAAGATGATTACAAATGATTGTTGCGCAAATCGTTCTATTTCAGTGTGGTAAGCTGATGAACTGCTGTCTCTGTGCATTAGGCCAAGGATGCCTGTGTCATCTGAGAATTTAATGATATAGTTCTCAGAGTGGATTCTTGTACAGTCATTTGTATAGAGTGTGAAGAAGAGGAGGAGGACCCACAAAGCTGCTCTGTTTCTGTTCAAACTGGAAAGTACCAACGTTTCAAATTGTCCCTATGTCTTCAAAACTGGAGCAGACACTGATGCACCACAGGTGTAGTTAGGGCACAGCAAGAGGTATGGTGTATCTCAGCAGGCTAAAGAAGAAAAGCTTTGACTATATGACACTGGTCAGGTAATTCTCCCTGATCACCGAAAGCAGAACAATCCTCTTATGCACAGAGAGGTGCTCACGTTTGGGTCTCCCAGCACGACAAAAAGATCATTTTCTTCTTAACAGAGTTATCACTAACTTAATAGAGATGGAAATCTTGTAACCCTGAGGTGGTGGGATTGCTTCATAGTAAAATTTAATCTCAGCATGAAATCAGTATACTATATCTACAGTGGAGAGCTGGTGTTCAGTGCCATAGGAAACATATTCATCTCAAACATAAGGTTGGGATTATTGTGATTAATACATTATTACACGTTATGATGAAGGAGGATGTAATTCCACAATACAATAATGAAAGTAAATCCTGGCCTTTTTTTTTGTAAATACACACACTTTATCCCCTGTATTTAGACGTCTGTGGGTATGAGGTATTGTAGTGTTGCATTGTGCCCAGGGCACAAAATTAGCACCAGCCATGGTATGTGGTTGGTAGATTTGCTTCACTCACCAGCCAAAAAAACAATGGTAATCTATTGAGTGGCTGGTAAAATTGAACCGTTTACTAGCCATTTGGCTGCTGAACAAAAAAGTTAATTTTGCACCCTGATTGTGCCTTAAAGAGAGAAATCTGAGGTGGTGATAATGATTGATTTTGTCCTGCTGAGTTATTTAAATTCCATGATTCAATAAATTAATTATTGTTAATATTAAATTATTGATGTTATTAGTATTAAAATTTGTTCATTAGTATATTTTTTAAAAACTGAAACAGTAACTTCTTAGTCATGTTGGTTTTAATTTCAGATGTAGCCTCAGACCAACTGTGCATGACTACAAGCAACAAGAAACTGCAGGACCAAAACTCTTCTCTCTGATGTTATTATAATGTAGAACCAAGGTGTCTTCTATTACCAGTGACTGAAAAACTTATTACAAAACTGACAAATTGATAAGAGTTTTTACACTCAAATGAGACTTTTCCAAATAACCTCCCAGCAGAGATGTGCAGTGCATTGGTGTAGCCTAACAGGTTCAGGATAGAATAATCTTCTTTCTTTTTTCTGGCTATAGCAGATATTATTCATTATGACAAACTGTTTTTCCCCGGGCCATATGAATTAAATTTTTAAGTTACAGAATTCTGTGGCATTTGCCTTTAACTGAAGCTACTTAAGCTTCAGTTTGCTATTTATCTTCATTGGGCTGGCTCAGCCTCTCCCCTGGGCACCTTATGGCTGCTGTCAGGTTGTACAGTAAATCGTGACCGTGGTTTTAAATCCTAGCAATGGTCCCTGCAGCAAACAGCGAAGTGAAACAAGCAGACTGCAGTATTTCTAGAATCCATATCAGCTTTGCCCAAAACACTGTGTGATGATACCATAAATGTGGCCATAAAACACCAAAAGCTTTCAAATACCATTAAAGGCAATTCTACTTTTCTTGTTTTGTACTGACACAGCAAACGGTCTAAACAACATAAATCTCCTGCACAGCTGCAAAAGAAATCAAAACAAAAGAAATCCCCACAGAATCTAACCAAATTTCGATGTAACGGATGCAGAAATACATCATCAAAACTAGTTCTCTATTGAATCAATATGCTTAACTAGAGTGTAGTTTCAGCTAATTTTAGCTGAACACTGTCCCTACCACAGATTGTTTGGTTATTTATACACATTGTGTAGGAACATCCACATTTATTAACCTTGTAATAAGGGCACCTTAATTTTTAACTGTGCAGGGAGGAGACACAGAAACACTTTTTTATCAATCTCACATCTGAAGTAGTGTGTTACGATACAGGGATCTTAATTCTCTGCTTTAAGTTGAAGCCACAGACAACGTCATACTGATAAATGTGAATTTGTTTATCTAAAGTGGTTAACAAATGAACAAATGAGGTATTAAGGAAAACAGATAAATGAATTAAAGCTACAAGTAGCGTTGAACAGGCCTTCACACCCTTGCGCAGATTGGGGCGCGGTGCAGTCCAAGGGCTTCTGTCACGGGCATGTAGATGTCTCCAGACCTGGCTGACAGGTCTGACTTTACAAACATGTAAAGTTTGATACAGACTGGAGCAAAACATCAAATCTCAACGGTGTGAGGATGAGCATTTTCTGCAGGGTGAAACATATCTGTCTTGCTCACACCTGTGTCATCAAAATTATGCAAGTTTTGGGCCCATTCACTTTCATTTCAATAAATAAATTGAAAACTCTTGATAAGTTTGTGTGTAAAAGAAATTCACTTCCTAATTTTCATCAAGTCTATGTTTAGAAAAGTAAACACATTTAACCCACATGACCTGGTCAAGTTTGATTGAAATGTGTACTGTCACACGGCTCTACAGTGTGAGTATTTCACTCGCATTTGCCCCTAAAAATAGATATGTGCGAAGTGGAAAAATGATTTACTCGCACACTGTGCGACTACAAATTACCACCATAAGACTATATGAAACGCTAGAGGGATTTAAAGTTGAAACAATGAATACAGGAAGTGGCGACGCTTGTAAAGCTAGTGTAGCATTAGCTGCAGCATGACCAGAAGGAAGCACAACCAGTTAGCCTACGCTAGCCTCTCAGCTAGCCCCGGCTCTCTGTTTGGATCCAACTGGACCACCAAGCCCCGGTTTGTTATTCAGGTTAAAGTGGGAAGAACCAGGGTGTCTGTCGGTCAGCTGAGTGAAGTGAAGCCTGCAAAAGAAACACCGGGACCATCAAAGTGAAACAGTCCCGCTGTGTTTGGCTGCACAGATAGGAAATCCCTCGGCTGACAGGATGTATCACTCTGTTTGAAAATACCTTTTCTTCTCATCTTTTTGGTTTATAACAGCGGTTGGCAACCAGCATATTAGGTACATTATAGCCACACTACGCTTTGTACTGTGGACCAAAAATTAAATCCTACACATTAATCCTGTCTGTATAATAAACTCAAAAAGACAAAAACACTGCTGCTCCTCCCACTTGGTATGTTCATTAAAGTTATAATGCTGAGCCCAAAAACTCTAGTCTTCCTGAGTTCTTCCCTCATATATTGTCTTTCTTGACCATTAGTGCAATATATGATTGCAGGTGTAATAGTGTCCTCAGCCAAGTGGGAAATATATGTGCTATATCACCATAACCAATCGGCAAAAATGAGAATCAAACACTAATCATGTTAAATAAACGTGATCTCAATATTGAGGAAAAATAATCGTGATTATGATTTTTGCTACAATCATGCATCCCTAAAGACAACATAAATTTTGATTTACATACACACACACAAACAGTTTAAATATGTATGTAATGAATTGTTTTCTTTAATAAACTGTTACTTGAACACTTTTCATTGTGCTCCTGAATTTCTATGTGTGCTCCAAAATTTTTCATTTGTGAGCACATGGACTCCTTCAAAAAAAATTAAGCATTGAACACTGCTGTCAGATGTGTAGAATCAATAAATAACTGCAACTGGACACAGAAAAATACTCATATATTTGAAGGGAGAGTGTGAGCGAACTGCTAAGTGGGTGCTCGGGCCTTAATAGAGGAAAATCTGCAGTACAGAGCTACAAAATTTAGTTATGATTTTATTTTTCTAGTGCACTTTATCACTTAAAAGTCACCCTCCTTTTTCCCGTCCCCTCATAGGTCATCCCCACTACTGATTATACATACAAGACCTACAATTATTGTAAAATAAATGATAATAACCCCAAACTTCATACAAAGTTTGTATATAATGTCCTGTAAGTATATAGACCTTTCTGCTATATCCTATAAAACTGAGCTACAGTCAACTGTCACACCCATCCCCTGCCTTTCTTCCCTCCTTCTTCCTGTCAGATTGAGAGCAGGATTTCAGAGCAGTCTTCTTGTGGAAATATCTTCATAAATCCCATGACTGTGGCCAAATCTTACATTCAAAATCACATTTTAGTAGGAATTTTCGTTGCAAATCCATTGATACAGGTGTAAAAGTGGTCTGACTTATAGTTTAGATGTCAGACGTCTCAGTTTGGCACAAAGTCCGTGCCCAGAGATTGCCTCCCCATTGGTTTACATTGTAAGGTATGATGTTGCACTCCAACTTTCGGGGCTTATGAAATCTAAATTGTTTGAGTTATTACAAAGTTTTTAATAACTTTTGTTCAGCACAGTGTGATAAGTCATGTATTAAAGTTTGAAGCCGATACCATTAACGCCCTAGGAGGAGATAGCGTTTGATCAGGGTCCAAAATTGGCACAAAGTCATACTTTCTGTTGTTTCCTGTTGGAAGTCGACAATACACACATGTAAGGATTAGAGCCCCTTTGGGGCTCAGGCCCTAATAATCATCCAGAATGAGTGTAATGTGTTCTTAATGGCGAGTTATAGGTTATGAATGACTAATGGTGAAAAGTCGCAATGATAACGTAATTACCATAAAATTAGTTTAGGCTGAGGTAATTTAACTAATCATCAATCAATTAAACTGGAGAGGAGGCAGGAGAGATTTTGTTTATCCTACTTTTTGTAGCCGTGTCCTTGGATGAACTGGTGACTCAGTGGGCTGTCTGCTGTGTTAGGTTGATGAGAAATCAGCTTTTTCAGCTCTGGCTTCCCAGCGGATGTTTTCCACTTATGAGCGTTGTAGGAGCCGTAAGACAAAGCATTGTTTTAACTTCAGGTGATTCGCCAAATCACCACAGGATTGAACCGTTAGATGGAGGAGGCAAAACTAGTCTGATATGGTTGTCTGGTACTCAATAATTTCGCTGGCCGAACAAAACTATACTTCAAGCATGGCCGAGTAAGGATATAGGCCATGTAGACAGTTGCCTAGGGAGCCACCTTGTCTAGTGGGCACTAGTCACCCTCAAAGGAAAAATAAATAAATAAATAAATAAAAATTTGCTGTTGGGTGCCCTTTATCATTTTCTTCCCCGAGGTAACAAATAAATAAACAAATACAAACATATACAATACATAAAGAAAGAAATACACTTTGCACCCCTGTTCCTAATAATTTTTCATCTATCTTGCACGTGTAGAATTGAAAGTGGGGGGGCAGATATTCACATTTTATTTCATAATGAAAAGGTCCAAATCTTTACCTTCAACGTTAGATGTTTCATTTGTAGCAGCTAGCTAGCTAACTAGCAATAAAGCTAATGCTACATAATGATGCTACGCTAGCTGCTAGACTCAGATAACATTACAGACTGAAGAATATGAGACTTAATGGGAAGCCAGTAGCTAGCTATATGGATAACTGCTCTTTCCTAAAATGTAAGGCATTGTGTGGAAATTTCACTGACCAATATCAGTGATAACGGATAACGCTATATCCATTTAAATTTTCTGCACTGGGTTGCACCAGCTATGTGTAAACTGGGATTAGCCACTTGGCATCATATCACATTGTAGTAAGCTGGATCGATGTTGAAATATTACATCAATAAATAAGGTCTCTCATGGATTACTGTGTGGCAAAATGACAGCAATTAATGAAAAAAATGATGCTGAGTGGCAGAAAAACTGCTGTTTTACCATTAGTGAGTTCTGTGACATTTTATGATGTACAACTACCCTAGGGGCATGTGTGTAAATATTTGTTACTTAGAGTAATGTTGTAATTTATCTCTGTGGTGCAAGCTTTTATGTTAGTAATGCATAAATCACAACTTAGTAATAATTTACATTATAACTAAGTTTGAACGAACACACAGCTGGTGCCAACAGGCAGCAGCAGTTATTTGTCCTACTCTGCAGCTATATGTTTTTCCCAGTAATAGGTTAATGTCTACTAGATAACTGTCCAGATGCACTGCTAGAGAAGGGAGGAACACTTGATCTCCCATCTACACCACTCTCAGAAGTGGGTAAGTTCAGCCAATTATTTGGGGTCCCTGTGTAATTGATACTACTGCTATGTCATTATTATTATTGTTATTATCATTAACATCATTATTATTATTATTATTATTATTGAATGTTACTGTTACACCTTGTTACTAATTAAAAGTAAGTCTTAGTCAAATTAAATAAAGTTTATTTGTACAGTGCTACTTTATATGCAGTAGAATGACATAAAGGACTTAATGCAGTTGTGTAACAGATGTACTATATGTTTGAATACAGCTGCAGGTCAAGCAACATCCAGCACCATCAAGCAGTCCAGCTACCTCCAGTGAAACACAGCTGGTAATATTTAACAATTTATTAATTCTTCGATTAGTCATTTGTTTGTTTGAGAAGTAATTTTAATTTATAAAAATAAAAATATATATATTTGTCTTGAAACCATTGTGGTGTCTGATGTGTGTCTGGGTGGTGACAAGGCAGTACTGGTGGGGTAATGTGGTGGTTGAAATGATGGTGATGTGTATGATGGGGGGGCACCAAATCCTAATCTCACCTAGGGCTCCAAAATGGCTAGAGCCGGCCCTGACCTCAAGAAATTAAGCGCGGTCTCTACTACTTTCACGATATTTCATGCCAAAAATTAATCAGTTCAGTCTAATAAAAGTATACTATAATTGCTTAAAAAACCTTCTTTTAATATTAACTATATTCCATTTTATAACTATTAATGTTAAGTGTTCACTTATCAAAGTAATCCTTCATACACACACCAAATTTCTATTACAAGTTATATAGAGTTTAACAGCAATTTAGTGACTAACAGTCAGAAAACATTATGCTTTTTACAGAGGCCTCGCTTCAGTGTTTGCAGCTTTACTAAAATTTGCCTTTGGAGGGCAATATTGGTACATGCAATGTGTGGTAATTGAATCTAAACATGAGTATCTTAGCTATATTTTATCACAGAAAATTCTGAGTTATACCATTCAATCAGCACTACTTTGTGATTATTCCATAACTAAACATTGAATCAAACTTTGGCTTAAGAAGCACATGAAACTCAAGCAAAGCCTTCCCTTAATTTACGACTGGCGTCTGGCAAATGTTCTTATCTGAGGTCACACCAGAGTAAAAAACAAAAAGGGGGAGGATAAGTGTGCGTGTGTGTGTAGGCATGGTCAGGAGGAGAGAAAGAGGATTTGGAATAGATGGGATTGTTCCAACTCATCAAAACAAACCGATGAGGTGAAATTGTGGTAAAACACTCTCTCTTCTTTTTCCCAAGGAAAAGTCCTTTAATCTAGTGTTTTCTGAGATGTGAGTTGATAAAGAACGTAGCTGTTTTTTGTTTTGTTTTGTTTTGTTTTGTTGGTCTTTGTCATAATTCCCACTTTTGGGGATTCTCTAGAGATAGGATGGGAAGGGACTGTCCTGGGAGGAGTCAAAACTGACACTTTAATGTTGAGAAAGGACTTTCAGTTTACCTTTGAGGGAATTTCCAAACCAAAGTTGAATATACATCCATATTCTTGAGGTTAGAGCCTATCATTGACTGAGCCCAGACCTTCTTTGGGCTTTCACAAAAAGTAGCAGAAGAAAAGGGGTAATAGTTCCCCTACAATTGTTTATTTGGGAAGCTTAAATAGGCCCTTAAGCATTAAATATGAAAAAGATACAAAATAAATATTCATTAACTATTCCCAAACAGCACCATGGCTGCTAATCAGGAAATGGGTTAGTAAGTGTCCAGGAAGGTCAAAAGCACAGTGAGGAATCCAGAGGAATTCTAAACTTTGGGATTGTTTGTGATTCTGTTTGGATTTTTAGGTTGAATAAATCACAGTCCACATCAACTTTACAGCTAGTCATAAATATTTATAATACTTCAAATAGATTAAAGAGACCCAATATAAAATCTGCCATATCTGGCATAGCTCCACAAATAATACAGCTGCCAGTGATTATAATAATCTATCACAGAGTCTCTACATTAAATTATCCGTCTCCCTGTGCCATTTTTTTTTTTTTTTGCAGAATGTAAGGCTACCAAAGTACTACAACTTCAGTCATAAATACACTAAATGTCTCCAGAAAGTTCTCAAAGTTCAACTGTAGTTTGAGCATCATACCCGACACTTAATACTGACAATTACAGTAGTTTTAACACAGCTGAATGTACTTTCCTTCCAGGCTGCCGCTGACATCTGCTCTTATTATAAAAGAATAAAATTATTTTGCAAAGACTTGAAGATTAACATTTCTTTACTGTCATTTCTCAGCACTCACATACATTTAAATGAATTTAGTCCTTCGCATTCGGCCCATCCTATACACTAGGAATGGTGGGCAGCCGCAGTGCAGTGCCCAGGAACCAACTCCAGCTCTATTTGCCATTGCCAGGGGTCAGGGGCACTGACAGGAGCATCAACCCTGACATACATGTCTTTGATGCCTGATTTGAACTTGCCTGATAATCAGAGCAAATGGCATGTGTCCTTTATTTTTTGTTTAAGTTAATATTATTGGTGCATGGTAATCGAACTGAGAGAAAGAGAAGTTTTGTCAACTCCTCCCCTTTTGTTTGTTTAAGTTCATGTGAAGAGAAAAATATATTTACTATGCATACTATTTGCACTTCATAGTGCAAATGTTTAATAAACATAGTTAGATGTGGG
Source organism: Thunnus maccoyii (assembly GCF_910596095.1). Lineage (NCBI taxonomy): Eukaryota > Metazoa > Chordata > Actinopteri > Scombriformes > Scombridae > Thunnus > Thunnus maccoyii. Next base: position 16,287,974 of record NC_056538.1, read on the forward strand.
ACAGCTCCAGAGGCAATGTCCTGTTGGTGACCCAGCACTCTCACTTCATGTTGAAGTGAGCAAGAAAATAATTTCTATTATGTGGCTCATTTGAGTATTACTTTATATATACTTAAGAATTGTGCCTTTATATCACACATGTCATCCTATACCTAGACATTAGTGTACTGTGTGACTGCAGGGCTACTTTGTCAGTAGAGATATCAGGACAACGGACAACTCTACTGCCACTCATTCTCCACAGAGCTCCGGTCGATGGCCAGTGATGGTTGACTCCAGCTGAGAGTAATCCATTAATCAACAGAATCCAATATAAAGAAACACAGCAGCCAGTGGTGAGTGATCCACATCCTTGATGCTTTATTTAACCTTTTTGTTTTCTCTTATTTACAGATGCCAGGCATGATTAGTGAGGCCTTACATGTTGTGTGTCTGCCCCTTGGCGTGCCTACCAGCTGGAGGAAGCCCCAGTCTGCAGCCCAAACATACCCCTTTGTGAATCATTTGCTTGCTTCCTCTGTCTGTTTAAAGGTGACATATTATGCACATTTCCAGGTCTGTGTTTTAATCCATGGTTCTACTTGAATATCTTGCACGATTTACAGTTCAAAAAAACTCCTTATTTAATTCAAACTGAACCTTTATGCAGCCCCGCAGTTCCGCCTCAGTCTGAAACAGGTTTTAGCTCCTGTCTTCTAAAGGCATCCCGCTGAGCCCACTGTGTTCTGATTGGCCAGCTCTCAGAAGCTGCACCTTGGCAGGCTTCCACTGGCTCCAGAGGCTGAAACCATGACACAAACTACAGTAGTAGGATTTCACTACTTTTTCTTGTTCTTTACTCGAAATGTCAACTTCTCAAATCCATCCATACATGTTTGAGCTGAAATTTGATCCGAAATATGAGAATGTAAACAACACATGGAAAAACCTTAGCAACAACCTTAGCAACAAAGGCTATGGAACAGGGCATGTGCGATGAGTTGAAGTTAGCTTGTCGGCAAGGTAGAAAAAAATGTTGCAAAGGAAGCATTCAGAGCAGGTTGAAGCCTAGGCTTTTGACTTGCAGGGAGCATTTCTACATTAACCTCAAGTTCTGGAACTTTCACCATGTTTAACATAGATATCCGACATTAAACCATAAAAAGCATAATATGTAACCTTTAATGCTGCATCCTACCTGCCTACATTTAAAGACCAAATACTTCATAAAGGCCTGAAAAGGATTGATCCCATTGTAAAATATGTATAAAGTATGACCTTGTGCCTGGATCTGGAGGATGTATCCTTTGTGCGCCTCAGTATCTAACCATTCATTGTGCATGTCAATAATTAATGGAGTATTCAGCTTATCCGTGTTACATTTTGAAGTTGAGGAAATACAAGTGACCACGACATACAGTATTTAGTGGTTGTCAGTCACTAGTAAATGAATCACTTCCACTGGATCAATGAAAGGCAGTGCGAGGTTCAAATATGTGAATGTCTGTGGAGGCAACTCTACTGCAAGTTCTTATTAGCAATCTGGATATTCTGTTAGCCTGACATTACAGGTACGTTGTTTTAATTAACTCGATATGTTGTTTGCCAGTTGTCTTTCATGTGTAAAGAAAAAATATCACAACTCTTACAGTACTCTAATTACAAAAGTTTTTGAATTTTACACAGATGTTTCCAACTTTTCTCTAAAGTTTGAAAGTGAGTAATATTTGGAGATTTCTGACTTTTGAGAGTTGATGATTGGCACCAAAACACACCAATATATTCATGGTAGTCTCTGTGTTGTTGGATCATCTCATTTTGGGAGGAGGTGCAGGCTTTTGCAGGCCATGTCCTTTGAAGGACACAACATAGAAGCTTGCACGTTTGTTTTCTGTCTTATGTTTTTTGTTCATAGAGAACTCTACTGGATTTAGAGTAAGTCCAGGCTCCAAGGACAAGTCTACTGCAAACACAGGCCAACAAAAAGTCTGCATATTCCTCTCTATATGTACAGTAAGTGTAAATATTGACGCATACAGCTTTTGATTGTGGCTGTCCTTAGAGAGCTGTGGAGCAGTAATCTAACGCAGCACTGGACAGTACAGCCGGCATTTGATAAACACTAATCCACACAACATTCTTATTTAAACAGACATGTGGGCAAGATGAGGCGTCATGCATCTCAAGTGTCTCCCTGGAGGGACAAACTCACAACCTGTGGATTAATGACAGCCACACATGCAGCTTGGCACGCATGAGTGTGTGCAGAGGGAGGGACTTACGAATGCCCATACACTCAAACCCACAAACACACACTGGCGTATAATCCAGATAACACATGCTGCTGATACACGACATATGGAACATGGTCCATGGAACTCCAGGGAAACCATAGCAACCACTGATTAAAGAATCTGCGTGCTTAATTGAGCAGCTGTTTTCCCACATTTCAGTGCCCGGTCAAATATTGAATATGATAAGCCAGCACAAATATGGGGACTAGCCAACCCAAAAATATGGTAATGCAGTAAAACCAATTTTGGTCTTTTTTACGTGTTTTTGCTGGTCTGCTGCCCATAGGCAAGGACATATCTTCAAACTGTCCTCCAAACCAAGCTGTTGTGGCGCTGAATTAGTTCTGCTGCAGTGTTAAATTTATGATCAGATGGGGAGTCCAGTTTGGTTCATAGATTCCCACACTGAAAACAAAATAAATTATCTTTGACACAGAGCTTGGATGATATAAATTGTCTTTAATGCAGCAGTAGTGACTACACACAGGTGGCAGGACAAAGGGCTGGGGAAATCAATTCAGAGTGATTTAACCAATGTGGCATCCAGCTAGGAGTTCCCAGCCATCATATAGGACACCATTATATGCATTATAAGATTTTCAAATCCTTTTTCTCACAAATGACAGCATATGTCACTTCTAATAGCATCTTTCATCAATCTAACTTTCAAAGCATAAAATACAATATATGTACAGTGCTTTAAATGCGGGAAACACATTGTGGGGCTTCTTCCTGGCAAAGGATGTACTATTGTAGCTGCCTGCTTCTGCATAAGCTGCTGGAAGAATCACATCATCACAGTCCTCTACCTGGCAGGCAATGCAAATGCTGCCCTTACCGTACAAAGCACAATAGGTGCTGACCAAACTCTTATCCTCTTTTATGTTTGTGCTGCATTGCCTGGATATAGATATTGCTGCCCTGTGGTATCATCTTACCCTTATACCCTCCTTTTATCTTTTCTGATGTCGTTCTGTCCTTTCTGATATGCTTCAGTGCCTCACTGACCATTGATGATTGTAATTCTCCCCATTGTTTCTGCCACCTTCATGTTTCTTGGGGGGGATTTAAATTCCCACTTGAGGTGGTTGTCCTTGTTAACTGGGCAACAGATGGAGCCTGTAAAGTCAATGAGATTGTGATACAAGTAAATTGGAACAAAATGCAAACAAGTGTAGGGACGACAGCCTTGTTGTGTTTTTAAATTCTACTGAACACAACCTTTCTTTAATTCCTAAGAGGGTGGTGAGTGTTTTTCCAGACTGTTGGACTGGCCCTTTCATCTCTCACACTGTTTTCAAGTGAAAACAGTGTACTCATATTACTTTTTTGATGTAACAAGTAATGTAACGCATTAGTTTTAGTCAGTTACCTAGTCACATTTTCAATGAAGTATCCGTTACTTTTCATAATTTTTTTCCAGCAGGGGTATGTGCACACTTGCACACACCAACAGGCCCTGCACCCAGCCTGTACCAGACCCACGTTCTGCAAAGACCCGCCCTACTCTGCCTCACCTCAGCTGATTTTCAATAAAACATTAAGGTCAGACTTTTCCTTAAAAGATAAAATCACTTGGTTTCAACTGCATGTAAATAGCTTAACACGTCTTGGCGTGTAAATGCCGTATTATATAAAGGCGAATCTCTGCTGCAGTTCATATCATTTAGTTTTAGTGTGTGTGTGTGTGTGTGTGTGTGTGTGTGTGTGTGGGTGGGGCTGTGACATTACTGTCTGTGCCGCTGTGCGCACGTGAACTATGGTGCAGCTATGTGTGGCACGTGTGCAGATCTTCGTGTCTGGCAAAAAAGTGAATATATGAGATTGATCGGGGCGGGTCACTGTTCATGGTCAATCAGCTGAAAACCAGACATTTTTGATCGGTGACCGATTGATTGGTGCATCTCTCTTATGCACTATTATAATTTGTAGGTATGTGTTTTGAGAAGCCTATGCACTTTTATAGTTTGTATATTTGTAAGCCTGTTAGACAGCCAGGCTGTATGCATTGAGCCCCGGTGCCTAGTACCTACCCTCTTGATATTATGTTTACGTGGTAACTAGCAAAGCTAGCAAATGTTTTTCTGTCAGGCACTGCTCCCTTTCTCTCCAACATGTTATGCATAAGCTATAATCAAACATAACTGTTTGTTGAATCAATAAAGAGCTGTAAAGGGGATATTGTATCTGTCATACTTGTTAATAGTCTGCTAGACTGCAAGACCAACAAGGAGGCTCTGCTGTTGGGTCCACTGCTCAGCAACCAAACTGTATCCACAGAGTTGCCTGTAAACATAGCAGCCTTGGAAGCACCTTCATAGTGTAGCCCGGTAGGCTAACAGGCCTGCACCTCCCAGTAGGCCACTCCAGCAGACTCAGCCTGGCACAACAACTTTGGGGAATCAGTTAACGAATTCATCTCTACATGATACTTCAACAAGGAGGCTAATCCACAGCCCTTCTGTGATACAAGTTGATGTTGAATAGAAATGAATTCCTTTAGAGAAGTTGATTATTTTCTCTAGCATCCCGCTGTTTTCTTTGATAATCCTCATGTTAAACCACATACTTCACTTCACTATTGCCATTCCAGTGACCAGTTCATCTTACCATTTAAAGATCCTTTTTTCCTTTGTTTAATTATTTTCTTCATCATGTGTTCTTTAGACCTTTAACTATAAACAAATGAGAGGTCACTGTACTTTAAAAGAGTGACTTTAAAAGAGTGAAAGATTTAATTTCCAAAAGTAGTATACCCCTACACAAGGTAAGAAAAGGAAAGCAAAGCAGGGCCATAAAGGTCATAAAAGAGACAAAGATCATGGCAGAGAAAGAAGAAAGAAGAAGATCAATTCTAAGGAATGATTTGTAAGATAATTCTGACTTTGCCAGCTTTCAGGAAGGTTGTTCTGAAGCCAAGAACCCTGATGGCAATGGCCCATATAGACCTATAGATTTTAGGCTTGGAGCAGCCAATAGAAACCTGGCCAAGGCTGTGATTTGGCCAGTAGGGTGATACCAAAGCTTGGTGTCCAATCCATCCATTTGTTATTGAATCTTAAAACTACTTAAGATTCTAATTTCTACAGCATTAAGATTGCATCCCCATGTGAAAGGATTAAAACAGAAAAAAACTATATAGCCTACAGGAAAATGCTATATCAGAGGGTCAGTGGTCAATCTATACAGATTAGTGTATTTTAAATCTGTTTATAAATATGGCTGCAGTTACTAAGCACCTGCTGATAGAGCAAAGGAGTTTGGCTTCAATTCTTGTCTGAATGCAGGGTGATGGATTTGTGTTTAAAGTTTGGAAAATGGCTTAAAAACACACATAACTCATAACTTTTTTGGCTGCAGTATCTTGAAGAAGGGAACAACTGATAGTGAGCTTTTTAAAAGATAAATAAGATGATCTGATCACTGTTCTGGACAAAATCTATGTAACCATCAGCAGTAAATTGTTTTTCATACATCTGTTCTTTTCATTTTTACTCTGTGGTGAAATGAAGGCCCTGTGTCCTGTGAGACCATAAGAGCTGATGTTGGTCTGTATGACATTAAAAAAATATTTGCTGATTCATATGCATTATTATTATCAACAGAAGTGAATTAAAAAAAAAAAAACAAAAAAAAACCAAAACATTATCTTAGACTTTTTGAATATTTTCCAATGCTGTTGTCCACAGCAACTTACAGGCCAACTAGAATTTATTTTAATTTCTGAATTTCTAAAATCACAAATAAAACAATGTAGAGAATATGAGTCCTACTGCCTAAACGATACTGTGGGGAGAGAAGTGTTATAAAAATGGCTCAAAGGGGAGGTGGAGGGGATATTTACTGTTGTGATAAAGCAGGTTTAGGATTCAGTGGGGAGACGGGACGTGTTGTAGTTCTCGGATGAGTTTTCAACCTCCAACTAAAGATGGAGAGATGCTGTAATGTCTACGGGGTGGGTAGAATTGAATTCTACAGTCAGAATCGGTGGAAAAATGGTTCTTGGCAGGGTAGAAAGACATTGCAGAATGCTTTTAGACCATGAAATACTTAAATACATACACGTACACATACCATTTAAAACAGCACGTGTTGCAAACATTTATACACTTGACAACCCTCTGTTTTCATATGAAAATTTTATTTCTGTAACCTGCAACCAAATGCACAAAACACAGTATTTCACACTGTACAGCTAAACCTGAAAGATAGGGACTTGAAGGATTTCTTCCTATCAAGAAAGGCAACATTTAACTGAAAACTTGAATAATTACATTTATAACGTGTAGGCCACCTCTCATACGTCTGTAAAGTCTGACATCTTGTTGAAGAAAACAATAGAATGAAAAGTTGGTTGTGTCTGGTGCTAATTAAGTGTTCACAAAGCTATTATTTTGTGTGTGTGTGTGTGTGCAGGAGGAGGTGTGGTGATCTGGCATACATACTGTAGGTATTTTTGTTCATTTTATTAGGTGAAGGAAGTAATTTATTTGTAAGATTGGTGGTACAGGAAATGTGCGCTTTTGGTAGGAAACTTGTTGCCCTGATTCTGTCTCCTGCCTCCTTTGCAACTCTCAGAGCCAGCAGTACATTTAAATACATACTGACAGAGCTACGAGAGAATGACATGCTAACATACACAGTGGGAGCTGTAAACTATGCGAGTACACAATGGTTGAACCATCAAGTATTGAGGTTTGGGAAATATAGTAGCATCATGATATAATGCTAATTCAGCCCCACTGGTGATTTCAAATTAGTGCTGATATTTAAACAATGGAAAGTAAAGATAATGTACTTATTATTTTGTATGTTATATTATATTGTTCAAATACGGGGATAACAGCGCATATTTTAATAATAATGATGGCAGTGACACTACATGATCATGGGTATCCAGGGTAACTTGGCTAAGCTGGCGAGCATACATCCATAAGCATGGAACCCGCACACTACAGCTAAGTGGTGCACCACCAAAACATTCTGGGTGTAACTCAAGCACTAGAATTATTGTTCTGCACGTCGGAGTAAGTTGATTACTGGTAATGCAGTGACAAAAATTTAACAGCAGATCAGAAAAAAAGGAGACTTTGTACTATAATATGAGCAAATATACTTATCAAACAGAGGTAATTAGAAAAGAAGGCATCTCTCTAGCCTGCTTCCAATAAAGGCCTGGTACCCTCTGCAGTTGAGGTAAGTAAAGGCCCCAGCCACTATTTGAGGAAATACAGTATTCTTCTCTTAGCAACTACAGCATATCTCATCTTGCTATTTATGCACCCAAATCAACAGCATCTTCAAGAAGTGGTGGGTGATGCCATTTTTCCCCCAGTGTTGACTGGTGAGAATAATGAAGGCTTTTTATGTATTTTAAAGATGATTATAATCATCATAAAGTGTTGTTACCATGGTGATATACCTGCTTAAAAAGGAACTAGCATCAGGAGGATGTCAATGCTGGGGTTAAGCCCAAAGTTAGTTCAAAAACCCATTAATTCTGCTTCATGAGACTCCTGATGACTGTAGTTTTTCTAAACTTTGAAGGTCTACTGTAAAAAAAAAAGAAAAAAGAAAATAATTTAGATAAAGATATTTTGTATTTCTTTGGTCGAGTCTATTATGACATGGTACACAGGTTCCAATAAAATTCTCTGTAGAAGGTGTTTTCAAATAAAAATGAAAAAAATCAAATCAAAAAGTCTTTCTAACTTGTATTAAAAGCTTTGCATTTCACTGCATGCTAAACCGCAGACATCGACAGATACACGGTTTCCTAATTATGATGAAAAGTGGGAACAACAGCACTTGCTTAATATATTTAAACTCTCCACTTGTGTTCTGTCATCCCATCTATTTATCATTTTTCTTTTCAGTATTTGTGTGAAATTACGTTCTAATTAAGAAGGATTTCCATTTTTAGATGTTATTAAATAAAATTAATAATATTAAAAAAAAAAACGACAGCCTTTGTGTTTCTGCTTGGAATGGAGCCTCAGTCTTGCTGCTGCAGGATTCACCAGGGACAGCAGCTCTTTATTCCTCATCGCTGATGATGACAATGGGGATGCTCCATCAAAATCAACCTCCCAGTCAAACATTTTTTGTTTTGCTGATGAAGTCACTGGACAGTTAATTAGATGTTTCTGCTGTGGGATTTATCACGTTGAGCACTTATTTTACACTTGGCTCTGAGGATAACTGAGTTTTTCCCTCAAGTGACAAAGTATTACATTTTTAATTTGATGTAGCTGACAGCATATTTTACCTCAGTGTGTTATCCTCTATTTTCTTGCTCTGTAGATTTCTCTTTCTCCCTCTGCAATCTGATGCTCACACACACACACCTAAAAGTGAAAGCTATATGCACACTTACCCTCCACAATCTTCTGAGGGTTGTTAATGAACAATCTGTTTGTGTTTATTTCCTTGTTTGGGTGTTTGTTTACCGGCTGTTCTTCTGTTTGTCTGCAAAGTAGTGGGTGTTTGAGAATACTGAGAAGGTAGTAAGATGTGCGTCAGTATTGCTGCAGATCAGTGAACTCATCTGTCATTCCTAATGTTTCGACGTGTCACTGCAGATGTTCAGGAGAGCACAGGATATTAATGGAGTGTTGTCTCTCCACCTCATTTCATCTGATGAATATCAACAAAGATTATAGACAGAATGGAAGGGTAGAGAAGGTATATGGAAAAAGAGTGGACCAAAGGGCAGAGGGGATATCAGGAAAACAGAATATTTTTCAAAAAGAGAGACAAGGAGACAAACATCTACACTGAAAAGTTAGAGTTGCATGTTTTCTGCATCAAGGCATGATGCATAAATTATGAAGACTGCATGTCAGTGCTTCAATTAAACATTTTATTATTGCCAGGGTCAAACACCCTTTGGAAGGCACAAAAAGCTTTATTTCAGCACAATGCACAGGAAAGTTTTATTTCAGTATAATTAAAGTGTTCTCTGATAGACAGGACGTTTCACTCAGTGTCAGTGTGGTGCTATTAAACTGGAGGCCTGGCATGGATTCTTCATTACATTTTCCATCTCCTGATACATCAATATTTAAAATCTCTTCCCCACACAGTCAGCAAGCTAAGCAGACAAACAGAGAAAAGAAGACAGCCATATACGCCTAAACAAAACAGACAGTTCTGCGGCTTTGATGCACTGTTTACTGCCAGACCCATACATAACCACACTCACTAAAAGAGACTTTTATGTATTTCCACCAAGCCATGGTTCTCTGCTCATGTTTCGAACAAGTGGTGCAATTGAAGGTATGCACACAGTATTCTCATTCATTCTGCTGGGACCTCTTAATATACTGTCTCTGAGTGAGCTGTTTTTGTTTTTTTTGCATATGTGCAATACGGTAGATAAGAAATCAATCTTGATAAATTGCAGTGAGTAGTGAGATCATCAATTCATGCCATTAACCTGCAGGATACCATGTATAATTGCTGCGCTTGGTGAAAAATCCCTTTAAACTCCCCTTCCATTAAATTAACCCTAACCACATACCGGTTCATATCTCCACGAGCAACACTCAACAGTCATAAAGATATAATTTATGCAGTGCAAACATTTATCAATTACTGACTTGATTACTGACTGTCACGGCACAGTTTTTTTAAACAACATTTTCTCCTTTGCTGCTAAAGTGCAAGCTAATGCCTGGTACACACTGGATGCTGCTCACGCATCCAGTGTGTCCCAGGCGTGAGAGACGCAGCAGTTAAGCGACACACACGCACTGCTGAGGTTCACGCATCCAGTGTGTCTCAGGCGTAAACATAAAACCAAAATGATAAAACATACACTCTTCATCCTTGTGAGCCAGAGAAAACATTGATTGATACATTCCTGAAGGTGTCATTTCCTGATGATGCTCCAAGAGCCAATGGCTGGAATTTTTCAAAGATTATGAGATGGGATCATATCAGCAGCTCCATCCTTACAATTTTTCCACAGCTTTGGTTTTGTCATTCTTGTGAAACCTTTTGCACTGTAATGTTGTGCCTAAAAAACAAGTTTCTTATTGCAAATTACTTTGATGACTTTGGAGTGTAATGCTGTTGAAAGAAAAAAAATATCATTATCAACATTATTGATGACAAACATTTATTAAAGCTGCACTAAACAACATTTTTATATTAACAATGAGAAGTAAAGACACCACGGACCATTCTCACACATTTCTGAAGATCCCCTCAGCAACATTTTAGAATCTTTTAGCTCTTTGTTTTGGCTTAAAAGCTAAACATTTCCACGAGTTGTTGGTGGAGACCAGAGCACAACTAAAAGAGAGAGTGAACACTAGACTTACATATGTCAGGTGGCCAGAGATATGACTTCAAATGAATGCTAATGTTGCTCTTTTACTGTTGGTTGTGTAAATGTCAGATTGTTTGCTAATACATTCACTTCATAAAGTCCCAAATGGTCAAAAAAATCATTGCAGGTTTAACATTTCAATTTTACACTGACCTGACAGTCATAATATTTGTCACTTCGGGTCGGACATGACATGAAGGACTACTACGGTGTCTTAACTAGTAAGGTACAAAAACCAAAAAATATATATTATACAATGATATTTTAAAATGTCTCAAAATATGTTCATGTCGTATCCGTTTTCCCCTGCTCCATCTCTTCTTATTTTCTTGCCCTTCTGGTGAACTTGGATCTTAGTTTTGCTTGTTGTTTGTTACGTTTTGTCTGTCTTCTGGAAAGTGTGCCACCCTGCCAACACACTGCCAACACACAGCCTCTCTCATGTCTGTCTCTCTGTCTCACTCGCACACATCAATATACCTCTGTCTGTCTGTCTCTCTCTCTCTCTCTCTCTCTCTGTTGTCTCTCCTCCCCTCTCACCCAGCCGCCCCTTCTGGCGGCAGCTTGGTTTTTGTTCAGCAGTAGTGCGCTTGTGGCCTTTGTTGTGTCAAAGTCTTGCCAACTGTCTCCTTTCTCCTCAGGCCCCTGGCTATCTATTCCCTGTGTCCACCCCCAGTGTCCCTCTTGCTCTTGTCATCTTTCTCTCTGTCTTTTGATCCTCTCTGTCATCCTCACTCCTCTTTTCTCCTGCACTCTCCACTTCTATCCTGTCATCCACTGACTTTGCTTTTTTTTTACACTGTTCTGTCCTTTATCCATCCTTTTCTGTTCTCTGCCTTGCAGAACAAAAGGAACACGTGTAGTTAGAACACAAATGCACAATAATAATAAGGGACTGCAGCCTTTAAAATGTATGTTGTGTGTAAGTGTGGGTGAAAGTTGGCAAGTGTTTTAAGATATTTATTGGTTTTATTTGTAGTAAACAAGTCTGGAAATAACACTTGGGAGGTATGAAGATCACAGCACATCACAGCAAGAGTGAGATTTAATATGACATAAATAGACATTTAAGGAAGCACAAAATAAACATGATTCAACTCATTTTGTTTGCCGCTATAACCCAGTGACACTGACAAGCGCTTTTGTTCAAAATAAACTATCCGTTACCTGGACTGATGGAGGTGTTTCTTAAAACCTGAGGGCTCCTCATTGCCTCAGCTTGCCTGTCTGCACTGTTGCTGTAAGACCTTTATACTTGACGTCACTAACACGTATAGTACCAATCTGAGGGTAACTGGTAGCCTGGTAACCACACATCTATCTTTGTCTTATACAGTAGATGGCAGATTATATAAAAAAAATTGGTTGTCAAGCTGTGTAGGTTGTTTTGGCAGCAAGGAAAGGTCAATGTATGTGGAAAAATCCAGAAATGTCAGAAATGTTGATGCACATTGTCACGCTTGTCAATCTGGTGATCTGATATCTGCCATGAAGAGGTTCATGCACCATAGCTATAAACACATTTCAAGAATAATTGGCATATGTGGGTATTTAATGGACCTTTACCTAATTTTACAGATGACTCTCCCAGTAAATGGCATATAAGAAAGCACATCTGCACCTCAGTGAATAGATCAATAACAATAATTAGCAATATACCAAACAAGACAAACAAAATTGACAATTGGTTGTTTAAAACTCATTTCCCGTCCTTTGCTTTGTGATTCTTTGTACAGTATTACTGTTATCACACTTGTATCCTCTGCCTGTTAGTCAATAATCCCCTCCTTTCTTCCCTCACAGTCTTTTAGTCGTGAAAGTCAATTTAGCAGAAATCAACAATTCAGTGAGCTGACATGAACACCCTAAACTCTAAAATAACTGTAATTTTAGGTAACAACCTCCATTGAGTCAAGATTCCTGCCTTTCTGTGGTGCTTTCCACGGTTTGTTTGTTTGGTTTTGGCCAGTGAGACTGATTGTATCATCTGTACTCCACTGCACCCCATTGCACTGTTAAGACTCCATTTTAGCTGTAGGGCCCACTGTATTTGAGTGGACAGCCTTTGTCACTGAAACTGTCTTTAAAATCATGAATGACAGTACAAGAACTGGTAGAAAAGTCGTCATTTTTAATATAGTATGAAAAAAAAAGATTTTCTGCCAGATTGAACAAAAATGTGTTGATTGAGTAATTCTTCATAGTGAATGACTATATTTTTCTTCATATTACATCTTTATTAAATTATACCCAGCTGATATAATAGCTGGATATAATTTAAAATGCAATTTACAAATAATTGTTTATTTTGTGAGTACTGTTCCATTTGTCATGCTGAGGAGAAAGCAAGATAGTGTCACAACCACAAACAGGATCATGTTTTACAACTTGTCACTGAACAAACCAACACCATCTTTCTCACATTGACTTGCAGCACTTTTTGCACAATAGACTATAAACATACGCATTTTTTCACCAAATCAGTGATTGAAATCAGTGACTTTTACATATATTCATTTAGCTCCTCTCCTCATCAAAATCCCCCACCCCTCACCCCCCATGCAATAATGACGCTTGCTGCAAACTTGCTGCAAATATTTGCATTTTACATTGATCTCTTATTCCGCAGGAAATGTATAGCAACACTGGAAAGTTCAGTGGAAGTTTATTCCAAAAGTAATTTGCAGCAGTCTCAGTTTCAGCAATTTATGCCAGATTGAAGCTGAATTATTAAGTTCTCTCATCGCCTTTCCACTTCCTATGCCTCTTGTTCTTGCCAACTATTATACTCTGTTGAGCAACCTAAGTAACAAACCACTGCAGCCCTCAAACACACACTGTACAGAGAGAGAGAGAGAGAGAGAGAGAGAGGGAGAGAGAGAGAAAATTAGCTCAACCCAGATTTGGGGTTTGAATGAACCATACTGTGAAATACAAATATCTGCAAGGCACATAAGCAGAAAGGGAGAATAGGAAATAGTGAGTGCGTGGTAGGGGGCATGGTCATCAAAAGTTCTGCATATACACAGTGTATGTGCATGCGTGTGTGCAAAATTTGTATGTGTGTTTTTACTGTTTCTGTTTGGCTTCCAGTGTCTGGTATCATCTCTTGCTGTGGCCTGGTTTGCTGCTAAATGAAGAGCATAAAAATAAACAAACATAAAACCAAATATGTCCTGAACTTCTGCCACTCTATCACGATCCCTCTCTTTCTCACTTTTACCCTTCACAATTTCTTTCTCACATATTTGCAGCAGCACTTATGTGTTTACAGTTATCATCAACTTGGCTGAGAGGATGACTGAAGCCAAACCCTGTTTAAATCCAATCAGAGATCTTTTTGTTTGCAGAATTTTATTATTGACTTGACAGCAATTTTGAAAGTGTATGTCTCCACTCACACTGTCAAAAAGGAAGACGCTGCATAAGTTTATTTAGAGACAACCGAAAAAGTTGAAAAATTATGCATTGAGAGCAGTTTGTAAAGTCGTATGATAATAATTGCAAAGAGTATAAAAACCTTTTGAGCAAGACCACCATTTACCATTTTAAATCTCTAGATTCCTCTAAAATTATATTGGCTCTTTCATTGCAAACATGTTTATGATATTGAACCGACTCTTTATTTTTTTTTTTATATGATGCAATTACAGAGATTGACCCCAATAACTGGGGTCTAGCAACTAATCAACAAAGTTAATGGCTGTGTAAATTAAGGGTCACACCTTTTCTTTATCCTCTTACTGCAGCGCATCTCGCTCCTTTTTTGTCTCACATGTTCTGTTCTGTCCATCCAATCATCTCTCATCCCTCCTTTTCTCTCAGTCTCTTTGTTTCCACTCTTCATCTCTCTCTCACCTTTTCTCACTCTCATTATTGTCCACCAGTGCTTTCTCTCTCTCTCTCTTCACCCCCTGTAGCTAAATCCAAGTGCCAGAATGCATTTGTATGGTCTCATGTGTATGTGCATCTATGTATTTCATTGTGTATGTGTGGTTTGAATACTCACATGTGGGGTTTGACCTTGTGCAGCCAACCATATCAAAGCTTCTCTTTATTTTCATACAGGTGTATGTGTGTGTGTGTGTGTGTGTGTATGGCTGTGTGTGTGTGTGTGCATGCATATGTGTGTGTGTCGGTGTCGATGCAACATGCAGCATTTGTCCCTGTGCATTCAAGCATATTAGCACTTGTCATCATTTTCACAGGTGTGTGGGTGTATGTGTGCATCTGTATGAGTTTGTGCATTTGCATTTGCTTTTGTGTGTGTGTGTGTGTTTGTGTGTTTCAGCCAACAGGGCACCTGCAGGTGCAGTCTATTCAATTTAGCAGGTTTGGGAGAAGAGCAGGTCACCAGTCAGACATTGTTTAGTCAACATACACTTCACTCATACGGACACACACACACACACACACACACACGCACACACGCACACACATACACACACTAAAATGCAAACAGTAATAGAAAAACAATTACATCCACCTGCATGAAAATATGAGATAATAATCTCTCATTTGATTTAAAGCTATAATATGTAACTATTCTGCATTATAATGTCTAAAAACAACTAGACCTATTAATATATTTTGTTCAGTTGTGTACTTACATTATCCCAAATGTTTCCAACAATTTTCAAACCCCAGAGAAATCTGTAATTTTAATCAAGGTAACGGTCCATTTCATTTGGTCATCTGTCAATGGCATCATACCCCCTCTACCAAACAATATATGTGCACAAGATGCATGTGTTGGCGTTGTGTTTGTCCGCTACAATTGCATCTACCAAAGAGTATACGCATACAAGATAATACATTGTGGCTGTTTGCCACAATGGTGTCAACCAAAGATCATATACCTACAAGATAATATGTTGGCGTTGTGGTTGTTCACCAGAAAGTGTTATAAATTGACTTTTATTCAGTTTTAAACCACATTTTTATGATAAACTTTTTAGATCTTGGTCGTTTTTAACTATATCTTTTAACAGGATGATAGATTTTAGTCATTGGACGTCTGGATCTTAAGTTATCAGAGAAACAAGCTGAGCAAAAGTAAGCAGCAGCTCAGCTAGCAGACCCTCCAAAAAGTCCAGTGCTCGCCAAACATCGTTGGAGAAACATTGATTTTTTTTTTTACGTGAAACAGCTTTATTCAGTAGTTTTACCAGTTTTAATGCCTGTGTATGTTTGTTTTTAGAGAGGAGGAGACCTCTGTGGATAATTTGGCTCCCAGTAAGAACCTGCTGAACGTCTGGATCTTACGTTATCAGAGAAACAAGCGGAACAATGATTTTTAATGTGAAACTGCTTTGTTCAGTGTTTTTACCTGTTTTAATCACAGGGTCTGTTTGTTTAGGAGAGGAGGAGACCTCTGCGGATAATTCGGCTCCAGGTAAAAACATGCTGAACAATGAACACTGGAATAATCCTAACCTGAAGAAGCTGGTTGTTTAACAACGAAGACAACATCTCCCATGATCCCACGCTACTTCTCAACATCATTACTCTGTCTTTTGTTATTATTTTGATTTAGAGACCCCTAGTGGCTGAAATATCATATTGTGCGTTTAATAGTTTCACTCTTTACAGGGATGTGACTTCATATGGCATTATGTGGAACCACCATGGTTTTCACCATAATGTGAGAAGTGAATTAAGCTGCTGTTCTTGTAATGACTATTAGAGGGTGTCTCCATGAAGACTATGTTGAAGTTAATTAAGAACAAAAACAAGTTTCCTCCTGAGAATCAAAGTCAGTACACAATTGACTCAAAAGACATTTTTCACAGGAGACATTTTGACTTGTTATGGTAGGAAAAGCACAGGTGTTATTAATAACATTAACAATGGCTCTGTTCAACTTAAGCATCCCAGGAAGTGAAAGACAGTGTGACAGCAGGCCAGCATGCACAATACTAGAACCTCCTCCATGAAAAAAGCCCTAGACAGTAGCTAATTCAACAATTCATCCACTTGCTCATTCCTTCTAAGCATATCCAGGCTTTGGCTCCACTGATGTTTGGAATTCAGGTTTGAAAATGTCCCTTCGAGATTCCCTGTCCATGATTTCCCAAAGTCTATGGGGAACTCAGACACAGAATCTGACTATGAGAAGCCAAAATAAACAAACGTTCATGTTATTTTGTCCTAATACACTCAACTTTGTCTGTGTGTTTAGATGGGAGATGGTTAAACCAGTATAACTTTTATTATAGGAGGACTCCAGTAATTTACTACTAGATTTCCATAAAGATAGGTGACTCATAAGAGACAGATTTGAAAAAGAATGGTCAAAGCAGGGGCTGAGATATCCAGACTTTCAGTCCCTAGAATGGGTCAAGCTTTTGGGTCCTTTTATCAAATGATGCATCTCAATAACATTTTTCTTTCAATCCTCCACCTGCCTCCTAAATACCATTTCTTACAAACTCCACATCCCCAGTTGCAGGCTTCCTGTTGAAAAATAATTTCAAGTCTCAAAGTCAGGCCAAGACAACCCTGATGACATCACCAGTGTTCTTTTTTCGGACTTTAGAAAGCTCCCTCCAGAGCCACAAAACACATTATGCAACTCTGTTCACAGGCTGAATTGTACTGTGTAAAACTGAACTTAAGTGAAAAGTACTATAAACTGAACTTAAAGTATGAAATCAGTGAAGTTTCCCTCTGACCAAAAAAATCTCAAAGTTTTTTACAAAGTTGAAATGTCCACACTGCTGAACTTGTCCATGAGCAGATTCTGAATCCCATCCAGTTTAACACATCAGCTGATGTTTGAAGTTTAGGGATTCATGTGTGTGATGTGAAGCTCTCTGCCAGGCCATCCTTGTAAATTAGAATTTAATTGACCCTCCTGGTCAAGTAAAGCTAAAAGCGAAAGTAGAGCCAAATATGCGTGCAATTGAATATGTGTGTGCTTTTAGCATACACAAAGCTGATGTAATCGGAGGAAGTTGTGGGTGTGTGCGTGTAGGCATCCAGTACTTCTCCAAAGCAACACAAAAAGTGTGTTCACACTGTGTATGTTTGGAACAGTTTAGTCAAGCTCTTGAGCATTTTCTCTTTTAGTTTGGTTCAATGGGAGGGCGAAAAAAAACCCCATAGGAGCATCGCACACCCACTGCAGAGGCCACATGAAAATGTGAGTCTAAGTCCTTGATAAAGTGAACTCAGTTTGATTCATGAGAACTATCTGATGTCCAACTAACGTCTGCAATTTCAGCAGGTGTTCCTATGGAATGGAGTAAAAATTAGGGCACAGACAAGTCTATAATGCTCAGCTAAGGTTACAAGTACTGTAACTGAATCTGTTTTGACTCTTCTTTCTGCTATAATCTTCTACCTCACAAACTGACAGGTTGCCAACCCCATGGCTCACCTGAAACTGGTCATTGTGAGCTTATAGAAACCAAATGCAAGTGCAAAACAACACTAAAAAACAAATTGAAAATTTCCAATCTGGTTCAGACCAAAGAGAAAACTCATATACAATATATGTAATACCTGTCACACATAAATTACTGCTATTTTTAAGATAGCATTTCAATTGGATTTACTTGTAAAATGCTGCTCCATAAACCTCAAGATGAACTTGTCAGAACAATTCAGCTCATTGTATTTTTTATGCCACCTATTCTCAGTCAAGTGTTTCACTGCAGTCTGAGAGAGAAATAGAGAAATAGAGTAGTGATGATCAAAAAATAAAGAAATGGATAGAGAATAAGAGGAAAAAATGAGATGGCGGGGAAAAGTCAAGTGCAGCTGCTCTCTTTCCTGCTTTGTATTGTTTTCCCCAGAAAATCCTGAGAGAGGGCATACATCTTGCTTTTAGAGTAATGAATCTGCATCCAAATCTCCCAGGGAAAGCTCTATAAAAAACAACTTGACAATTATTTCTCTCCTCCCATATTTTTCACAGAAGCACACACACACACGCACACTGAAACTCACACACGCACGCACACACAAACACAGACACAGTTATTGACCAGCTTCACCTTGTCTTTCTCTCCTGCTCGCTCCCTCGCTCGAGATCGTTCATGCAGAAAACCAGCGTAACCCAGGAGGTGTGCTACTGAAAAGCCTTGCAGGAATTTTTAAAAGAGACTCTTTAAGACATTTCTGTGCTGCTTCTGCCAGAGGAGGACGTGTATCTTCTAAATGTATTTTGTTGCAAAGTTTCAGGTCAGGTGCTTTGAGCTATCACAATATTTGAATGTTCTCAGGAAACCAGGTTACTGGGATGAAACAAGGTCAAGGCAGGAAATCAGATAATTTGTAGTACATGCGCTGCAATAACCTGGTTACTGTAATATCCAAATTTTGACATGGGCACATGTTAACGTGTCTTTTTCTCTTGCTCTTCTGTCATGTCTTTGGAAAAAAAACCCACCATCTCCGATCAATTTTATCATCCACTCACTGTATTTTCTCTCATATTGACACTGTGTTTTTCCCTTCCTCTATTCTTTCTTTGAATGGTTGCTCTTAGCTCTTGGGGTGTGGAGTGCTGGAACAGCAACTGAGAAGCTGATGAAGTAAAGTGTATGTGGTTTTCGAAAGATGTTATTCTCAAAGAGACAGCATCCTGGTGCTGAGCTGCTTTTGCACAATCTACGATACTTGGTCTCAGACTAAACTGCCAGTTATTTGTCTTTGATGTCTTTCTTTTTCTCTCTGCTTTTTTCTTCCTTGAGAGTGAAATGAGATCTTCAAGATCGGCCTGCTGATTGGAACCAAATCTTCCCGTCCTCCCCGGTGGTTCTTCCTTCCTTCCCTCTGTGTGACATCAGTAGCTCTCTGTTGTTTCTCTTTGTTGCTGAAAAATCCATTTGAACACTTGATGCTAGTTGAACAACATTTTTTGGTGCCATTTGTATTGTTGTTTTTAAAACAATTTAGATCTTACATCACATGGACATGATATTTTTTTGCAAATGTGTCATGTTTGGATCAGATATTATTGTTAGTGGAAATGACTCACACCAGGAGTGCACTGCCTAGTGATTAATATTGTATCTTGTGAGAGAAAAGGCACAAATTACTGAGTTTTGGAAAGTATTACATGGATAGTTTCAGTATACATACTAACTTAGAGTAATAGTTAACTTTCTTGACATTCCTGCAGAAAAAATGTCTTTCCTTTCCTGAAATGCAAAGGTGTTTAAGAATGGGATAGGGGAATAATTATATCATATAATTAGTATTTTTGAAACTGAGCAGTACATTTGCTGTCTAACCATCCATTATTCTCATTGTCTGCTGTTTAAAAGAACCCCTGCAGGGTTTTGGGGGTTTTTTAACATGAGGATAATCCACTCAGCTGCATTTTTGTCTTTTGACATTCTTTGATATTTCCATGCTATTCACACTTCACACTTGAGGTGAGTTTTGATAGGCTCAGAGCACGAGTGTTCATAGTACACCTACACATGCTGGGTTGTGCTCTTTTTGAGTTGATTTAGTGAAGCCTTTGTGTCTCTTGCGCTTAAACTTAAATCCTCAATGTGTTGAGGATTGGAAGTAGACATCAGTATGAAGTGAAGTTAAATTTTAGGGGATGTTACCCATGTGCAAGTTGATGAAAGCTGGCAACTGTCTGAGGCAGTTGAACATCATTGTGAACATAATAGGCTATAAGGGAAAAGCATTGTAAAGAAGACAGCGAGACATGATATCTGACAGTTTCCTCTTTTAACACAAGCAAGCCTAAAATGACACAGGCTTTATCTTTCTTTTTGTTTTTGACATAAAATGTTCCCTTACTGATATAAATATTGGAAACATCTATCAGTACAACACAATACAACTCAAGAGAACTGCAAACTACAGCATTCAAAATGACCATGACTTTTACTAAACAGTTTCATGACAGCTTAACCCTCTGTCATGATACCTGCCTCAGTCCCGTGCCTCCCTACCTGTTGCCACTTCCCCAGTGGCTCTCTCCCCCCCTCTCTCTGTGTGAGTTATTGTGTGAGTGGAGACAGGTGTGCTGGAGTCAGCGCAGAGCCCCACCAGCTGCAATCCACTCCATAATCAATACTTATACTCAGCCCTGTCAGATCCACACTGTCAGATTATAGCCTCTGCTCAGTCACACTACGCTTCAAGCCATTTCTTCTGCATTTATCAGTTTTCTTGTTGTTACCTATTTTCCCTAGCCTGACCCTGTCTCCTGTTCTCTGCAGTCCAGTCTTTTCTGTCTCCTGTCCTTTGTCTCGTCAGCCTTGCTTCCCTGCCCTGGACCCCTGCTCTACCCAGCTTCCACAGATTCCACTCTGGACCTGCTGCCCTTACCCCAGCCTGCCTCAGCTCCTGGTTCCTGGCTTCCAGTTCAAGCCTCGGCTCCAGAGTCTCAGATACAAGCCCAAGCCTCAGCCCCAGATTCCCAGCTTCAAGTGCAAGCCCTAGTTTCCCAGCTACCAGTACTATTTTCCTCTGGCCTGTTTCAATAAATACCTTGTCCTACTGTGTCCTTGTCTCCTTGCCTCTGTGTCTGCACTTGGGTTCACCTGCTCCGCCCCCACATAACACCTTCATGAAGGTAGAATTTAATCCAGGGCTGGCACCTGATTATGTATAAATATGGGTAAAAACATGTCAAAGTCCTATTGACTTGTTATCCAGTTTTGCTGGTTTCAGGAAATCTCTGTCAAATCTATTTCAAGAAAACCTTTAAAATGAAACACAAATGGCAGCAAGTGCTAGACTGAGCATCATGGGTCTCTATTAAGATCATGCTGGTCTCTTGTACTTGAGAAACTGAACCCAAACAAATTCATAGAGTAACAATATCATGCTCAAAGATGTTGGAACAATTCTGGCACTTTCATTAACCCACACACTGATTCCAGCTATTTTGGGTGACTTTACACTGGTTAGACCCCTGCAGAATCCAGCTACTCTAACAGGCTATCAGTGATATCAGTCTAATATATGCCTGGGTGATGCAATTTAGATAACAGCAAAAGCAAACAGAATAATCTACACAGCTAACTTCATGTCCGTCCACCCGCATCCAAAATAAACATACCCTGAAACTGATTGCTGTTGTTGTGAATAAACCAATAAACTCGGTGCACCTGGGGTGTCACACCCACACATAAAGGTCCAGCAGCAGAAAAAAAGTATGAAAAGGTGCAGCTGCAAGCGTCCCCCTCTCTCTGCTTAAATGAGCATTAGCAGGTTGCTTGTAATACAGGAGCAAGGAATGATGATCCCAGTAGTAACGTTAAGTACTGCTCACAGCTGTGTTTTTTTAGTAGACATCAAAATGTACCCGCAAGGCTGTGAGAGTCTTTGCATGGAAGGCAATAACAACATGAAAGTCACACTCACCCTTAGCTTTCCACAGTTACTCCAACAAACATCAAACATTGACTCAAAGTCAGCTTTCTGAGTGGAGATTTGTCGTATGCGTAAACACAGCCACTGAGCCATAAAAATACGTCGTGATGATGCTTTTTCACCGCTGGCATCCAGTTAACACATTATTGAATTTGCACATTACAGTATGTCAGTGCATCCTCTTTGCATGTGTGTGTATTCACAATCATCGCATTACTATTCTAAGCAACTGAAGCCCAAACTGCTGATGAAGGTGTGTGTGTGGGTGTGTGTATGTGTTACAGCTCCTTTGTGTGTGTTCCAAGTCAACAAGTTCATGAAAAGGCTTTCATACACAAAGCAATAATATCACTGGCTTAATGGACCCCTTGGGGCTCACACACAACATGCACCATTGCAGGTTGTGATTACTCTTCATGATAGTTTTAATGAAGCTCCTCTGCTGATTCGCAGATTTCAGGGTCAGGGTGATGTGTGTGTTTGTGCGTGTGTGTCTGTTTAGTTGTGTTTCATGCATTCTCTGGTGCTAAAAAGAGCATCAGGATCTGGACAGCCAATTAAAACAATCTTCAACAAAAATCCCATGTAGAATACGTTTATGCATTATAGAGACAATACATGTTTTTTTCTCCACTTTTTTAAAAAGTATTATAACAAGAGGATTCCACTGAGGCTGGAGTATCCTTTGCAAGACAGCCTTGTGTGAGAATAAATGAATAAAAAGTAGTCGGAAGGATAAAAATAAATCACAAAAAGGGAACAATATTTCATAACAGAGTGGTTAGAATAATGTTCTCAATGGAACACCATGTTATTTAAGGATTCAGCCATGTTATTCTTAGGGCCTCCAGGTAGTTGTGGCAGTATTTGACTCCTGACTAGCAAACTATAGTGAGATAGCTGTGTATGTATAATATTTTAGTATATTTATTATATTTTTGGTCTGTGTATGTTGCACAGACTTGACCTCTCCATCAGAAAATAGCAGTTTTTATCTGAATGAATTTTACCTGATGAAGGACTTAAGGCCTGAATGTAAATACAGTACCTTTGACAGTATTCAGGATGTTGGGGGGATTAAGTGAATGTTTGATTGTACGCGACTGTCAATAAGACTTTATTATGTGCAAGAACTTTGCTCTGTCAGCAGTAAAGACAAGTAAAAATGCTCAATACTATAATATTTGCATTAAGAATTTAATAAAATTATGATAGATACATGTTGCAAAGGGCGGTTGGCTAAAATTCATTGATGTGCGCTCAGAAACATGCAGTACTTGCTGGTGAATAATAGGCCTTTTTTGTGTCACAGTTAGAAAACCACCAGGTGTAAATGACAAAATGAATGATGGCTGAATTCCATTTAGCTGCTTCAGTTTCAGGGTCCTTGTATTGTTCATGCTGGCTCACTGTCACACTGTCACGGCTTACTGTCTATTATTAATGTTATCAGTAACCCCTGTGCTTTTCCTGCTATGACAAGTCAGAACGCCTGCTGTGAAAAAAGGCCTGTTTACTGCTGGCTACAAGATCTACTTTAAATTTTGTGTCATTTAAGCAGTTAACCAGAGACAGAACTTAAGCTCATGCAAACTTGCTGCCGTGTTCACACAAAATGGATTACTGTTTATCAAAAGCAACATATCATGCTGCTGTGGGTGGCGGGTAACTTTGACTGAATTATCTGGAAAAATGGACAGGAGGGAAATTCATAGAGCTGCACAGTAGTAATCACAGTCTCCACACCGCCTGTGGTGATACTACTGCTGCCCAGAGTGAGTAATACTGTAAGTGATCTGGTCTCTTGCACATAGACTACACTTTCTCCCTCTGAAATGACATCTTCTTTAAGACCTTGTCTCTCAGAAACTCACCTCTATTTTCTTGCTTTCTGTTTTCTTATTTTACTCTCTTCTCTCCTTCTGTCTCTTTACTGTACCTCTCTCTCTCTCTCTCCAGCTGATGACCTAGATTTCAAGCCACCATGTTCTGCTGCAGTCCCTCTCTACTGACACGCACATTCATACACAGTAAAACACACCCTTACCTACTACCCATGTTTTATTAAATGCTTGGCTGAGTCAAGGTTGATGCAAGGCAACAAAAGGACTTTATGACACAGACACAAAGACACCCTTAAAACACTGATACAAACATATAAATTTAGACACACCTCACTGCATGCTCAAGTTTATGTACACACTACTATACACTTATATACTCAATATTCATGCAAATTTACACACATACACACACACACACACACACACACACACACACACCTCTACATGCATACGACTTATGTCTTAAATCCTTTAAAACCATCTCTCAGCAGATCTCAGCATCTTTATGGCAAAAATAGCCGTAGCACATATGTCTGCATATGTGTGTGTGTGTTTGTATGTGTGCATGTGTGTTTGCTATAGACCTATAAATCATCTGTGTACATGCATATTTGTATTACAAGTGATGATTTCACCGATAAGCCAAGATGAAATCTTGAAATTAATTTCACACACACAAATCTCCAAACAAATCAAATCTAAAAAATGGGGAACAAATGAGGTCAATTTACATCCCATGAGATTCTGGGTATAGGTTTTGAGTGGTTTACATTTGAGAAAGCATTCCAATTAGCAGATCCGCTTAACTGCATCATCGTTAGTGAATGTGGAGTCTGCCATTCTGGTTTTTATGAAGAAAAACATTGCAGGCAGCTTGCAAAAAATGCATTTTACTTCATGACAAACATGCAAACGACTTACAATCAAGACAAGCTATGACCCCCCTCACTATTCAAAATAGCTATCACTGTCATTTCATCATCACTCTTACAATTGAAGCCATCATGACGAGTCTGCTAGGTGAGGTTGACATCTTTCCAAATATGAATCCAATAATTGACAGGTCTCTAGAAAAAGAAACTCTGAAGTGAAACCAGTTGCACTGTCACAACAAACAATAGCAAGTTAATAATACTAATACTAATACTAATACTAATACTTCTAATAATAATAATAATAACAATAATAAACATAATAAAAACAAAGAATCATAGAATTTATGATAAAACAATAAAACAAGAATAAATAAAATAGGGTAAAATTAAATTAAAAATGACAGGATAAGACAAGAAAAAACACCCGATAGATAAAAGTACTTCAGAAGAAAGCAATGTTAAAAAGATGAGTCTTCAGATTTTGTATAAAATTGACAGTCCCTTAAGCCCCCAGGTAGACTGAGCTAACAACACCATTTATTTAAACCAGGTAACTGGCTCTCCAGTGCTCCCATTAACATTAGCTAAAATGCTCTTGAAAGACTAGTAAACAAGCAGCGATGGAGAGAGAAGATGAGGAGTGAAATATTATGGATATGGATCTTTATCTCCATCAAAGAAAGGAGAACGGACTTTATGAGTCAGATACAC
Source organism: Thunnus maccoyii (assembly GCF_910596095.1). Classification (NCBI taxonomy): domain Eukaryota; kingdom Metazoa; phylum Chordata; class Actinopteri; order Scombriformes; family Scombridae; genus Thunnus; species Thunnus maccoyii. The sequence goes on from NC_056538.1 coordinate 16,313,364, forward strand.
CATCTTTCTCAGTCTGTTTGCTTACTGTTGTCTTTAATGTCCCACCATTGCTGTCCATGTGAGTTAACTTATTGCTGATATTGTTGATATTATGAGGGTTATTATGAAGGATGTACTGCACTTTGCTTGTCTAGAGGACACTGAAGCTGTTGTGTTATGGTATGCTGCCTACGCTGAGACAGAACCTGCAGGGCTTTGAATAATTTGGATTTTCCACAATTTTGCTCTGAGAGCATTAGCTTTAATGACTGTGGACCTTGAGTGTGTAAGTCATATATGTGATATATATTGCATTGATTCTTTTTGATATGAACATACATTTTTACGGCTGGGAATGTTACAATGTTACAGTTTCATTTGGCAGACGCTTTTAACCAAAGCGACATACACATGAAAGTTAATACAACACAAGCAAGAGAAGAAGAGTAGGTGCAGATAGTTCAGGTCCAATAGAATGTAGATGCCAACAGGCAGCGCATGGAGGCAATGCATAGAGGGCATAGAAGTGGATAATAATTTTAATTTTAATTTTAGTGCATCAGGTGTGGAGGTGTTTACAAAGGAGCTGGGTCTGGATTGAGAGGAGACTCTGTGGATTGAATAGAGTTTGGTAAATCGTTCAACCACTGGGGAACTACAGAAGAGAAGAGTCTGGCTAGCGACTTAGGGCCCTGTTGTGGTGGTAATACCAGACGACTTTCATTGGCAGAGCGTAGTGAGTGGGAGGTAGTGTAGATCTGAATGAGGGAATTCAGGTAGGTGGGAGCCAGTGGAGGGATATGAACAGTGGAGTGACGTGCTGTTTTTGGCCAGTTGAAGACCAGATGTGCCGCCTTCTGCAGAGGTTTGAACGTGTATGCGAGGAGACCTGCCAATAAGGAGTTGCAGTAGTCAATGCTTGATATTACGAGAGCCTGTACCAGGAGTTGTGCTGCATGCTCAGACAGGTAAGGTCTGATCTTCCTGATGTTGTACAGGGCAAATCAACAAAACAAGCAATCAAGGTCATGTGAACCTTAAAGGTTAGTTGGTAATCAATCATGACACCCAAGTTTTGTGCAGACTTTGTGGGCATGAGTTGGGCTGAATAGAGCTGGATATTGATCTGCTGTTGTATAGAGGGACTGGCTGGGACTCACTCTCAGAGAGGTTAAGCTGAAGGTGGCTTTCCTTCATCCATGCTGAGATATCAGCAAGGCATGATGAGATCTATACCGTGACTATGAGCCCTTCTGGCGGGAACAATAGGAAAAGCTGGGTATTGTCAGCATAGTGATGGTATGAGAAACCATGGGAGCAGATGATTGCACCAAGTGAGGTGGTGTATATTGAGAAGACAAGGGGACCAAGCACTGACCCTTGAGGAAAGCCATGCGGTTAAGACTGATACGGATCTGCTTGAATGCAGTGGGGAACACATCCATTGTAAGCCAGGAATCGATGATGTCGATGACTGTGGGGTTAAGTGTGGGCAAAATGGTCTGTAGGAGGTTGGATGGTATTGGGTCCAATGGACAGGAAGTGGGACGAGAGTCCAGCAGAGGCTTGGACACTTCCTCCTCAGTCAGAGGGGAGAATGAGAGGAGTGCGGCCCTGTTAGCTGGCAGCTGCAGACTGAGTTGGTCAGGTTCAGAGAACTGGTTACTGATGGCAGAAACCTTATCAGTAAAGAACGTGGCAAATGTGTCACTGCAGTGAGCACAGTGGAGGGCACAGGAGGATGAGGAATGTTAAGTGTTCAAGGATTCAGTGAAGATACACACTTTATATGAACATGTGTAAGTGATGTAGCTACAATATTAACATCATGTCATGTACAGTTCAAGTCAAATTCCAGTCACACTTTCTCCTTCAAGTGAAGGGGAAAGTACGTCTAGACTTTTGATTGGTACTATATACATGTGAATTTGTTAATATTGTTGATAAAATGACACATTTTCTGACTTTATATCTTATTTCCTTAGATGGTAAATGGTAAATGGACTGCATATGTTCAGATAACCTGTCTGACTTCTGAACCACTTCACTGCTAAAATGAGCACCTAGTTTCAGAGTGCATTTAACTGGCCCCACTTAAAGAACAGCTGGTCCCAGTGCAGCCCTTGTGGTTTAAAGGGTCCTGAGCCGCCACTGCTTCAACAAAATACTTAATGCAATAATGTATTTGCATGTTTTATGAGTGCTTCTTTTATTGCATATGTGCATTTCATTGTTTGCGTATACATGTGTTGTGTCAGTGAAATTGTGTCTGTGTGTTCATGTGTGTACACTCCACTCCACTGGATAATCCCATTGTGCATTAATCTTAATTTAATCTTGTAATTCTGCTTCAGGCTATGTTATGTTTGTGAGTGTGAGTCCTCATGTAGTGTGTTTGCAGCTATTTGTGCATCACCAAAGTTTGAGACACATGAGCCAGCTTCTGTTGTGAAAGTTGTGAACCTGACATAATAGATAATAGATAATTAGAACAACATAATTGGCATTCTTACCTATTTTCTCAATACGAGTTAATTGGTAAGAGCAACATTTAAAAAGGGTTTGGCACCATTTGTATTTCAAATCGCATACATCACATCTTACTTTAGTTTCATTATGTGAAAAAGTCTAAAAACATAAAGAAAATACTATGTGTGGTACAAAATAGGATCATTGGATTTCTCCAGACCCATCAGTGTAACCTCTCCAATTATGTCTGCAATGCTCTCATCTAGCCGCTTTTGTGTGAATCCTGTCCAGTCCCATTAGGGATTACCAGCGTGATATTACGTTAAAAAGGTCAAGTATCACCACTGCTTTTGATCATTTTGCCCATTTTGCATGAAAGGTTATAAAATCATGTTGCTTTCAGTTACTGTAATGGTTGGAGAGTGTGGCAGTGGCGTGACATAACACCTCATGACAGCTGCTTCAAGTAAAATCCATACATAATGCAATTTCCTTTATTTTATTAATATTTCTGCACAGAATAAACCACGTGGGCCAGCAAGTCTTTTTTAATCTACAGTGTAACTTCTTGGAAAAGTCAAAATGTCATCATTAATTTCAGCTTATACATCTATACCTCTCTGAAACCAGACATATGTGTGTGTGTCTGTTGTGTCTGGCATTTACATTAGATATTCAACTTAAGTACTGACTATTTTAGTACTAATGTTTTCAGCATGGTTTTCAGAGTGATTGTGAGATGCATAATGAGTGTTAAGAGTTTTCTGATAAAACATGTCAGTCGTTTGAAATTCACTCAGTTAATAAAAACAATAATAATAATAATAATAATAATATATTAATAAATTACATTTATATAGCACCTTTCAAGATACCCAAGGACACTTGACACATAGAAAGGAAGACTACTTATGGAAGATGCTGCTGGTGCATGATCAGTAGTTTACATATACAATATAGGAGCTAATAATAATATCCAGCCCAAAACTGCATATATGCCATCATTTGTTGTTCTATGTCATTTTTATAGGCCACAGAAAGTAATCAAACCAATAGACATCGAGCTGCACTGCCTGAAGTATTTTTCACCCCTGGGTGATAAAAAACACACTTCTCTTACAGCAGATCTTTTGCTTTGAAATATTGGTTTCAGCATGTTTTTGAGCTGACATTTCTCTTGGATTTTGGTTGGAAATCAGTAAGTGATGAAGTATTTTCTAGGTTGTGTTATACTCTTTGAACTTGTGAAAAGCTTTGCAGTAAAAGCAACAAGAAACAGGAGGCAAGTTCTGTAAAAAGGTGTCTCTTGTGGACACTGCAGCCTTGGTCTCCTGTGAGGCTTTTGACATCTGGGCTGCATCTGTAGAATGCTGTATCATCTCTACAGTGCCAAAATGGAAGCTAAGATAAAATATCTACCAGAGATCAAAGCACCAATCCTGTCAGCTCTGCTCTCTTAAAGGTCACATTGCACATCAGTATATAATAGAATAAAAAAAAACTGGTAGACAAATGTGGACAAAGATAGTGGAAAGAAGTAATAGTAAAATAAAAGAGAGAGTTGGGGGTTACAAAGGAGATGAGTTGAGATAAGAGGAGAAAAGACAGAGAGAACAAGGTGTCTGACACAAACTATGACACTGCAAAGATTATCATCAGATCCTTAGAGTTCTTTATGCTGCAGGCATGAAACCAGGAAAGAAAGTTATTACAGAAAAATTACATTTCATTTTCAGAGAATCAGTTCTGCCTTGGCCTATGGCCTATCTTTTTTTCAAATTTAATAGAAATCTGTTCCTGCTAACTAACAACCAAAGAAACAGACAAACAAACTGGGCCTGAAACATTCTCCTCCTGAAAGAAATGTGTTCATTGGATCATTGGATCATGGAACATAGGCCCACATGCTTTTATTTCAATAACAGACATTTCAACAACAGGGATATGATCAGATAAAATTCTGTCAGGGTAATCTGTAACACATCATGTAATATCTCTCACATGACGAAAATGGTGTAATGTACAGCTCACAGATGGTAGTCCTTTTTGGCAGAAATAGACCACAGACTTGGAAAAAGAAAAGACTGGCACAACATCTAGCTGTCTCACCAAGCCCGTGGACACATCAGCGTTGGATACAATCACTACTTGTCAGCTTTGGCACATGCAAATCTAAATGCCAGGTCAGGCTGACATTGGCCTGTAATTTCCCCAGCTAACTGAGCTGAGCTCTCTCAGCTTCTTATCACTCAGTCAGGCAATATAACAGCATGCTTAATGGATTATTGGCTTATCCTGGTGAAAATGTTATATCTGGGCAAAGCAAAAAATACATAGAGAGGCAAATCTTGAGAGGTTTGTGCTTTCAATATATTGTTTGCAAGGCAAGGAAATCCTCCTCATTCTAAATTTATTAGGAAGAGAGAAATGAAATGGTTGTCCACAGTCCAATCTTTTCCACATCTTTATAATGTAAATATACTGACAAAATACAAGATACCCAGAGTGAAACAGGGAAAATTTGTTCCCCAAAATGTTTTTAAATAGTTTAAGAACTAGAGTGGAAAGCTTAAATAATGGTAGAAGGGTCTGAAATGACTAGACTTCAGTATATATTAACATCTTTCTACATACTTAAAGTATATTTAAGCATATTTAAAGTTCTTGAGGGCTGTCCACCAACAAGATGAGTTGTTTTTGTCTCTGCTTTGATGGCTGAAAAGACTGAACATACAAGACTTGTTCTGTGCTTTTCACTGTCACTATCCACATTAGGGGAAAAATTCCATTGCCAAAATTATTTCACATCTGGATTTTTAGACAGAAGACGACAGAAGGGGATAGGTCAAATGGGCACCGCATAGAGCTGAGAAGAGGTTTATTTAATTCAACTAATGGCTGAGGATAAAAAATGAGGAAAGAGCAGCAGTATCTGCAGATACTGTCATGCCAATGAGACAGACACTTTTGATCTGTACGGCATTCTACAGGGCTGGTGTTCACAAAGTCCTTGCAGGCTAACTTTTGCTCCTAATTGGCAAGTCTGGTAGTAAATTCAAAGGATAATGGATTCTTTTCACATCTAATTTCAATAAGTTCCCCCGGTTCCCCCCTAACCTAAAGCAAAATTCTTGCTTTAGGTTCTAAACTGTCATCATCTCAACTTGTTACATGCCTTGTTACTCCATTACTTTTCTGGAACATGACTAAGTCTGTGGTACATGAACCTTAAAAAGTTTCAAAACTTGTCACTACATTTTTATGTATTTTACTTTAGATGCTTCATGATCATTTCTGTTGATCATCAAAGAGACGTAATGTAGACTCACCTAAATGCATACTCATACTCTTGATGATCCTTGTGACCAAATCACTGGAGATTACATGGACACAAATCTGATATTCCCAGCTCTTTATAACATAAAATTAATTCACAATGTAATTGAAAATATTAAGAATATATGGGAAAAAATGTTTTCACCTAGACTTGACCCCTTGTATCAAGGTATTGTAGGGACTGTGCTAGTGTTGTAGTGTTAGTGTAAGTTGGTTGTTCAGAAAATGTTTCCTATTTCTAGGATCAGAGGCTGGATTCACACTGGAATATAATCTTCAACTTTAAAAGTATACTCTCAATATTTCATGTTAAGGCAGCTACAGAGCAATCAGTTCTGGGTCATACAGGACTAAGAATCAAATGTCTTTGCTCCCATGTCATACCAGAGGGATGGATACAGGGCTAAAATCCTGACTTAACAGTTCTTCCTCTAATGATGTAGGCAGAGCAGTGAAAGGACAGAGGCAAAAAAAAGGAATATGAAAAAAGAACAAAAGAGTGTTTCTGCCTTGAGGCGAAAGCAGCAGAGGAATCTGGAAGCCAAAAAGGAAGTGTCCAATCAAATAAGCTGCTAGTCTGGAAGACTTGACTGACTGACTGGTTTGCTGGCTACTTCAGACTCCAGCTGCATGTGTCGGGTCCTTGACTCTGGCTGTCATGAAAGCTGCTGGTGCAATCTGGAGCTAAACAAGTCTGTTTGTTTGAGGGAGCTGCAAGCTGAACATTGCTAGCTAAAAGGCTGTGATGTGATGCACTGGTCAGTCTGAAACTTCCACTATTTTCACCCCTTTACCTGTAGACACAGGTGGTGCTGCAGGTTTGCTGTGCTTTCAAATGACCACAAGATTTTTAACAAGAGTAATAGTGAAGAATGAGCGAATAGCTTCACAAGGCATTGTGAAATTCTAGGCAGATGCTGATCACATAACCAGTTTTTCCAGCAATCTATCTTGTATAATTGTAGAAATAATTGTTATTAGTGTCTGTATTTTTCTTAGTATTCCCTGTTGTTAGTTTGCTTAGTTGTGGGATGCACTGTTTAACTGACAATGGGGCAATTTAGAGTCCATCTTGGGAGGTGGCAGCCTTAAAACTGCCAGAGGATGATATTTACCAATGTAACAGGGCTGTAGGCAATGGGAATTTTGTTTACCTCACTGTAGAATATTCATATTCTCTTGTCTGTTTTTATGCCAAAACTGTGAATAAACATTACAAGTCATTTTCATACAGTAATAGCATAAAATAACAAATATCTGTAATCACACTCACATTATCATTTATTTTATTAATATCCAGAGAGTATTCTCACAATCACTTATTGCTAACAAGCAAGTTTTGCAATTACTGCAATTACACAAGCAGTGATTAGGTTTCTATGTTTGGGAATGCCATCAGATAAAATGAGACAACATGTGCATTTGTTGCAGCCCACAACCAAATATATTTGTGAATTTATTTTGAAAGATCTAGTGCCGTGTTGTGTAAGATTTAATCTAGAGAGAAAATAAATCTGTGAAAAAAGCCCACTTTTTAACATTGTAGTACTAGGTCACTGCACATGATCTGTGCCTGCTCAAAAATAGGTATAGTTTCAGATTAGGGGGTTCTATATGAGTTCATACTTATAGCATAGCAACATTTTTCAGCATACTGTTTATCAGTATTCATAAACTATGGGCTTCCTTTGGGCAGTAAAAATATAACATATTCAAAAATATACCAAACTACTGGTAGAAAATAGCCAAATGTTGCTGATTTTGTCCTCACTTTTCTATCATGGGGCGTAATGAACTTTGTAGCCTCTAGAGGCTGCTAGCTGTGCTTTAAACTTTAAGTCTTGTTTTTATTTTTTTGAGTTCTGACAGCTATGACTTAGCCATCACACTAAACGAGTTTCGTGACAGGAGCACACAGGTATCTGCCCTCAGTTTACTGCAACAGGAAATTAGTCTAAAACTCTGAAATTGCTTCAAATATCATCTAGTTTAAGGTCAGCATTAGCCTGTCTCCGGCTCACCTCCATTTTTTCTGTTGGTCCTTTCTGCATCTGCCACTATGTGTCACAGTGTGTAACGTGACTTGGTGTGTTGCCTCATTACTGTGAGCTGCAAGAGCCTCCCACTCCCTAAAGCTTTAGTTGTCTGTGTCTGGTAACCCTTGCTAGCTGGGACACACAGTCAGTGAAAGTGAAAGGAGCTAATAAGCCAGTCCAGACAGAACAAAGAAAAGGGGGTCTGTAGTTGTGTGTATGTGTGTGTGGTGTGTGGCTATTGCTCTGTTCAACTATGTGACGCTGTAAGTGGTGGTCGGAACTTAAAATTACAACCTACCAATGCAAGCAAAACTTGACTACCGGGGGCAACTTTATTTTTTATGAAATAAAGTTGCCTGCCATAGTTTATGTATGTATTCTGTATTGAGTCACCCACCGTACATTTATATAATTTGACCAACAGCTTGATCGTAAAGCCATTAATCTGTCCCAGAGGACTTTAAAATACCCATGCTATTTTACAATAAATGAAAATGAAAACATCCCCTCAAATGAGAATAAGAGAAAGCTGTCATCAAACTATGATTTGATAAAGACTGAAAGAAAGCATCTAGGTTTACAATGGTGCATCCATGAGACACATCTTTTGGTGTAGGTATGCTGGCTGACAATAATGTGTTGCAACCTGAGGGCATAATGACTTTCATTTCTCTCCAAGATCATCTATTTGTTTTGTGGCACTGATTGCCTCCAAAATGTACTGTACCATTCATATGTCTAACACCTTTTTAATTAAATCTGTCTTGATAGAAGTAAAGATGCCAAGTGTCTAGTCAGTAGTTGACAAGTTCACAAGCTTGAAAATTTTGTTGTAATGGATGATGTCACCAAACAAATACTTGACAACAAAACAAAGTGCATATATTATAAGTGATGGGAAAGAGACTAAAGTATGAAGATATTGTTGCCTTTTGTTCAAGCAGAGTTGATTTGGGAGTTGTTTTTATGGTTTCTGTGGTCTCATATGAGTCAGACTAATGTTAGGCTATGACTTCTTTTACTGTGAAACTATTAATGTCAACACCATGCACAACAATCAGGTCATTAATCAGCCTCTATCGATCAGGCCTGTACGCTGTTTACTACTGGATTTACTGTCTATATTTATAGCTGTATCCACAGGTATAATTGCAATCAAGCCACTATAATTAGTCAGATAGACGAGCACATGCTGTCATTTGCCAGTGAGTGTAGTGAGGCAGAGGCAGTTTTAGACACACTACACTGCAGTTTTGAGCTCAGACAATGATGCTATCAGAGTGTAACATCAACTCAATTTGAATGTTTTAGTATTTTTGTGGAGGATGGTAAACAGCATTGCCAGTGAGAAACTCACAGTCTCTATCTGATGTAACGTAACAGGCAGAGTTCACATTTTCAGAAAATGTATGCAAGGGATGTGCAGAGAAACCAGTATTTGTATTTGTATCTGTATTTGTTGAGGCAGCAAAATTATTTGTATTTGTATTCGAATAAAAGTGGAAAGAGGCTTAAAAATCCTGTTTCTGTTTTTGTTTTTATTACGCTTTTCATTTTAGAAAATTAAAGTGTTACAATAAGTGTTCATGAATGAACTACCTTAAGAGGGAGGTCCCCACACCATGTCTCAAACTGGAGTCTCCCAGATCATAGATGACTGTGCTGACTACTGAGCTAAAACTTTACTTATTGCCTCATCCCAGACAGACCTCTACCTATTTATATACCCATAACACAGAGACAGCACACCGTGTAACGTGTAGGGAAGAACTTCAAAGGTGATTCTTGCTTTGCACTTTTCATTTATTTGTTTTTTACAACCTAACTTTGTGGAAAGGGGAAGGGGAACAACAGGCTATGGAGAGTCCCTTGGGAGCACTTTGCATGTGTCAGTAGCTCAGCTTTATCTCTGGGGGACACCCCCAATTCTGGGTGTGATGTCCAAATAAGGAAATGTGCATCATGTAGCAGGTGGATGTGACCCTCATTGAGACTTGCTGATAAATGTAACAGCAGAGCAGAGGAGAGAGACTGAGATAGCGATGTAACCGACGCTGGTATTTGACATGTTTTTTTTGTTTTTTTCTTCCTGAAAACAAATAATTTTTAAAAATATTTGTATGAAACAAATATCCATAAAAAACCCACATTTTGTGCTTTGCTGAATAATGTGTTTGTGTTTGGGCCCATCCCTACTGTATGCTTAGCAAACTTTTTCTTTTTTGCCAAGAGACTGATATAAAATACCTGAGTCCTCTAAATATAAGACAATAAATTGTTAGTCCATGCCCTCCAGAACAACACAAGTGTTTTCTGATCCAATGCCCCTATCAGCAGGATGACATCATTGTTTCAAAAATAAAACTGTTGTATAACCTGACAACGCTATGGTTAAGGTTTGATTTAGGCACAACATGGTTAGGGAAAGATCATCAACTTGGTTGATGTAGCACTCGGCTCCTAACACTACTATTTAGTAAGGATTTTAATAATTTTGGATCAGAATCAGAGGATACCAGATTTGGACAGGAGGCAGAAAATGGATATTTGCAACATTAAATGACCACATGAGACAAGAAGCTGTAAACTGGTACCATGTATTATTTTTGAAAATTAACAAAATAAATAAAATAACTTTATGTTCAGTAAATAATTAAATTCCACAAGGTCAGTTTCTCAGTTTCAATTTAGCAACAAATTATTTCTTCTGTCACTTTTTCTTTTGGTTTTGAACCACTGAGTTCTTTTCAACTACTTCTCTGTTTTGACTGGGTGAACCCTTCCATAGGTAAACTAAATTCTCAGTATCTGGATTCAATGTTAGTTAGGTAACAATCAGAACCATATCCTGTTCAATATTATCACTTCACAACACACTTTAACCTTGCAACAGTTCACTATTCACTGCTCTAGCAATAACAAAATCACTTTAATCAACGAACAATAATACACCATATCAACAGTATGAATACTCAGTCCACTCATTTAAACCAGTGCTGGTTATGGCTCAGTCCTTCCACAGGCACAGGGAATGCGTTTGAAGAAGAATGAAGAAGGTAAGTGTCTTTCCCAAGTCAAGTCAAAAAATGAAGAGTAAAGTCAGAGTCTGAGATTTTGAATTGTGCAAGTGGGGCTGGGGGTTGAGCATGAAAGTGGTGCTGGCCTTGTGCAGTTAAGATGTTTACCTTACCACCGTGGCAGGAGAGAGGTAAAGTTGACAGTTCTCGGCTCTGGGCTCTCGGTTCAGGGATCTTCAATCCAGGGATCTAATGGTCTCGTCTGGTTTGGCTCGCCATCAACCTCAAATCAACTCAAAAAACCTGACCTGCAGTCATTGACATGGCCAGAAATGATCATCAATCAATTGCCATTCTGATTTGTCGGGAATGATTAATTCCTTAAACCTCAACAAAATATATACATATAATGTAAACAATCAACACATATAATGTAAACAATCAACACATTTTAAATAACCCTTACAGTAAATGAATTTCTGAGTAAAATGAACTAAATAACTATTTTTTATCTTGACCAGGTATTTTTAAATTAAAACAATATTACATGAATTACAGACCAACAGGGAACTTTACACACTGTATTCTTATGTCTTCTGTTCTTTAAATCAGATTCACTATACCAATGAAATATAATACCCGACAAAACATAACTTAGTATGTTGCTTCAGTATTAAACAGTTCAGTAGCTTTACCAGCCACAGAAAACATTGAGCAATTAAATACTCCACATGTCACATCTTTATATTTTTTCCAGTTGAGTTGTCAAACAGTTTTAGTTTATTTGAGCTCTACAACAATCGGCTAATTGTACTGTTCAGCACTAAATGCAAATTTTTGTTAGCTCTAGGCTCATTCACTTTAGCTACCCGGCTTAGCCTTGCATCGTGTGGCGCAGCATTTAATTGTTTACTTTTACTACGACTCACCAATTCGCAAGTTCCTCTGTGTCACTCGGCAGGTTTCAGTGAGCAACCTCTCACACACATACATCTACAAGCTTACATCAAAGTACAGGCTGTTACCGTTCTGTTTTGACAACTTTATATGGTGTTTTTACTGTTTTATCTGAGTTATCTGTTTACCGTTCAGCAGTGGGTCCTCACTCAACAGTGTCACCTAGCGTCTGACCAGCGTACGCTGTGTAGCTTGCCTATGGTACTGCGGACCTGAGGTCTGATTGGCTGAGGCACTTCTGTGTTGTTAACTCTTTGTGACCCGGGTTACATTGAGGTTAGGGAAACATTGTTTTGGTTAAAAATAATTCACTGAGGTTGGTAGACCTTCGTTGTCATGGTTACAATAACAATAACTTAATTAGTGATAGGAAACGATTGCCGTCATGGTTAGACCGTTGGTTGGAGACTCTTTTCACGTCTCTGTACTGCCATGAGCAAGTCAAGCACCGGTTTTATGCTTTTTTAGGTGCTTGGGGAGTATGCATAATTAGGTGATTTTAAAAAGTCCATTTCAGTCAAGATCACTTAGTCAAAAAACAAAACTTATATTGCCATTTGCAGTAGTTTTATTTGGCGTTATGGCTCTGTTCTGGGAGCTCCCTGCCCATCCATATGCTTGCATGGAAAGCCTAAGACAGGGAGAGCAGCAGCAAAGACCCCAGGTAAAGAACAGAGAAGGCAACAATGACAGTAAAAATGACAATGTTTAAGTCAGACAGCATGTAAGGAGGAGCTGGGGTGGAGGTGGTTTGTATGCGGCTTGCAGAGGAAGCCAATTAAATGCATAGAAGGAATCAGCTGATGTAGGCTTGCTTTGAGATCAGCTGCTGTTGTCTGATGTAGCTGGATGTGTGAGCTGGGCTTGACTTCGTGGCTTGCCTGAACTAACGCTATGCTCAATTTGTTAACCACAAAGTGATGTGGTAGCACAGTGCTGTTGTTACTTAGAATCACTGAATTAAATATTTAATTCATGGGTTGACTTACCCACTAAAGAGAGAAGTCAATAAGCTTCTACTTTAACTGAGCACCAGCATCTGATACATCTGATATTTGTTAAACTTCTGCTATACTGCCTAGTCAACAAGTTTACAGTGGATTTTTCTTATGGGGTAATCCAAGTAGTTCATCGTATTCCCTTAAGCTCTAAAAGTGTTGCAAATGAACAAGTGCACAAATATGGAGTTCTTATCCCACTGAAAAAACAGTGGGATAAACAGAAAGCTGCTATGAATGGGCGATATGATTCTGGGACGAAAACACACACCATGAAAAAATAAAGACCATCAGAATGAACAAAAATTCTTAGGGGCTATATAATGATTAGGTCCCTGACACCCCGTAAGCCTTCAACCAGCAACAACAAGAAAGGATGCAAGCCTTACCTGAACCCCAGTGAGCTCGACTCAGATTCCGCGTCGCTCGTACTAATTGTGTGGTTGGGGCCTGCCTGTTCCGATCCTCTTCTCATGAGGCTAACCGTGCACTGAGCTCAGTGTAGGTTTGAGTTCATTTAGGTTAACAAATAGACGCAGAAAGAAACTAAACCAATTGCACAATCTCATCAAAAAAGCCACTCTCCTCTCTCTTTCTTCTATCCTCATCTCATAGAAGATAAGACCTGACCTCTTGAAGCTTGGTAAGCAACCAAAAATGACAATCTGTGACCATGACAATAAACAAATGGTTATAGGCCACAGGTCCTTTGAAATGAAATACCACATTGGCAAGAATATAAGGCAACCCCCCCTCCCCCTTTTCTAACACCTGTTGTTGGAAAAAGACTTCTTGAAGATACATCACAGCATAGTCATGTACTCACACACTCTCCTGTCAGGCTCTTTGAAGCAATCAAAATTATTTTGTCTGGCAGTAAGCATTTTTCAGACTGTTTGTCTTTTTGAGCTTCTAATCATCTGTGACAGTGGTAAATGGCAGTTTAAGGTTCAGTCTGTGGTCTGTTTCTGTAGTGAAGGAAGACACTGGATTAATTTTCACTTGTCATGATGAATATATTTCCTCCTTGGCAACCCCCCCCCCAAAAAAAACACGCAACACAAGCCTTCAGAAACTCCTGCAGGTTAAACTGAGCTAACCAAACAATTGAGATGACTGACTAACAGACTCACTCTGAACTGACATAAAGACATTTGCTAGTAGATGTGGGGGACTCCATTGTAACTGTAATTGACATGTAATTGTCTAGTCCTCGAATACAAGATGGCTGCACACTTTTCCGAACGTAATTTCCAGAATAAATTATCATCTTATATTCGGGCCTATAGGGAAAACTTATGTACCTTGGTGTATAAGTTAGGCAAGAAAGAAAATCTGGCATGATAGTCTTTTTATAGGGATGTTTTTCTTACTATGACATGTTACACAGAATAAACCAAGCAATTGTTGCAATTTTTTTTTTCTTGACGCCCTACATCTGTCAGGTTAGGTCATTATCGGACTGATGTCTGATAGTTTGAATTCAATTTTACACTAAACAAAGCCCAAAGGCAAATCTTGTGGAAGGATGTTTTATATGCTGACTGATGTGTGTTTGCCACTCAGGGGGTGTCGACCATTGCAGCTTCACATATAGTGACACCACATGTAAACCTTCCTGTACAGTATGGGTGAGTATGTCGCTCTGTGGGTAGAGAACAGACCCACCATGCCAGCTGGTGCACCTGTTTTGGGTCATGTTAATTGGCTCAGAACAGGATAAAGCATGACCACTCGTTCACACACACACACACACACACACACACACACACACACACACAGAAAGAGGGAGTAAGGGAAAATGACACTGCCACCCTCTGCAGTTGTACAGTCCATGTGTTAATGAACAGGCCGGTGTTCCTGCTGTCCCGGACAAGTTTCTTCGGAATCAGCAGGGTCAGTGTGGAGCCTCATTGTGCTCATGCTTTGACAGGGTTTAATTGTGTCCTGTCTCCTGATCTCACCTGGGACGTCCAGATTGTTATCAAACTGTCTGGTATTTTTGTCAGAGGCCTTGCAATGTGAGTTGTCAAATGAGCCAAACTGTCTTTCAGTCCTAACATCATATTGCCTCCACTCTTTTTTTTTTACCAGTTTTAAATTTTTTGACAGGCAACAGTTTTTGAATAACTAATTATTCTCAGGAGGTGACTAACACTGCAGCTGTAACTGACTCACTAATTTGCTCATTAGACTGCTCATCCATAATTCAATTCCGTGTATCATATAGAATATTTGTTATAAATACATCAGTAGATCCTTTGATGTGTGCAAGAGAAAAGGGTTCAAAACACATTTTGTTTTCTCTTTTTTCTCGCAGAGAAGAGAAGCAGTCTAAACAAGTTTCAGTTGTGGATAATTTGTCACTGACATTGTATAGTATCAAGTATGGAAGGATGTTTCATATAATTGCTATGGCACTTGGGACGGAAGCCTTATTATCTAGTCAATCATTTTCAGTAAATTTCAAGCTATTCTTTCAACAATCTGAAAGTTTTTTTGTCCCCTTTCATGCACCCAGGGATGGATTTGAATTAAGGTCACTGAAATTAGCCCTTAAAGGGTCACTTTTGATTGTGTGGGCTATTTTCGATGTTCTTGTTTTGACTCATATGTTATATTGCCTCACAATTGGATATATTCTAGTGATTTTAAAATGTACTCAACAGCTCTCACTGATCTGTCAGTTTTTTTTTTTTTTTAATGATTCTCTTAGTTCAGATCTGATAATTGTTTAGACATCTATCTAATCCGTTTGTCTCTTTAAGCTTACAGTATGCATGTCTCTTCTGTTTGTCTGTCTGCTTGTTTACTTGTCTGTCGAAGCCATCTGTCCATTTCCCCATTAAATCTGCCTCTCTGTCCGCTGCTCCGACAGTTACCCATCTGAATGAATAAATCATCAGATGCCAGGTGAGACAGGTCAGAGGTCTCAGGGTTAAGTGTGGTAATAATATTCCTTCACAGCTGATTCGCTTCACATTTCCAGGGGTCAGAGTTCATCAATATTAAAGACAGACAGTGTGCTGTATGCTATATGAGCCACCTTTTACGCTGCATCCATGTTATTATGCTTCCACACTCACCTTGTCATGTCTTCTGCTATATTCCAAGATGCAACAGAATTTACACAGTAAAACTTTTGATCAATTAATTAATTAGACTTTCCTCTCATTCTTACTATTTTATATGACTACAAATGGTTTTATAGAAACCCTAAAATGTCAATTGTGTCAGCATATTTAACTATGAAAGTGGATGATAGTTGTTTTTCAAATTAAATATACTGACACCGTCTGAATATTATCAGGCATGCACAGCACGGAAGCGATAACCGTGAGCAGTCCAACTGTTTTCTGTTTTGTTTTACGCTGACAGGAGCATTGGTTCAGTCTAGGTACATGAAACTGCTTGAGGAAGGTTAGGAAATGGCCAAGATTAATTGCTGGTGTGAGACGGATGGTGAGCTCTGATCTTAGTGGTGCCATCCTGGCAACCACTTTTCTGCTTGCTAATGACACATTACCTACGTAATGTGTAATATGACATTGAACATTGGCATTTGATGTAAACATTGTGCTGCAGAGTCATCCGATATGAATGTGATTCCTGGGCAGACTGGGCTGTGCTGGTCTAATCGCTTGGTTGGGCAGCTCCTCTCACTCTGTGGGAATACACTGGCTTGATATTGTCAGTGTTTGACATTTTGTGAATGATGACGGGGCAAAAAAATGAGTATTTGACATTTTCACTTGGAAATTGAGGATACAACTAAAGGGTTGTCTGGCCAATTAATCAAATCATCAGATTAAAGGGCTCAGTCCTCATTCCAATGTTGTTTGATGTTAATTAAATATGTGGGAATAAAAAGATTGTGTGCTACAATTGAACTCTTTTCCACCTAAAACCTTTAGAGAGCTAGATATGTGGGAACTCAAATGATGAAAATATGTCCCAACAGGGTTGCATGACAAATGTATGCAGCATTACTGACACCTTAAATTTCCACCTTTTTTATCCCTTTATTTCCTTCACACGTAGACTACCATCCCAATGAACAATCAATTTCAACGTAGTCCTTACAGCCTCATATTTGCTGCCTTCTGTGTACAGAAATGACTGCCCTACATTTGAAAATGCCACATCAACTCTATTGTTGTTTGTCAAATCCATTTGAAATTCAGTGGAAGCAAGCCCACCCACAGCCGGCACATGCCTCTTTGAGCTCAGAGCGCCGTCAGTGTGAGTGTTATAACGCAGGCTCTTTTTGAGTAGAGAATAGTGTGTTTCAGATTTTCTGTCTAGTTCAGTTCCCTTAGTGAACTGGGTTGACAGCTTGAATGCTGTTACACTCTGCATGCCTCAGTTAAACCTGCCTGTAGCCCACAACTACACACTCTGTGTTTTACTGTGCTCTTACAGAAACAGAAACATTTATACATACACGTTTCTCCTCTGAATACACACTTGAAGAGTGGGTACACACAGGTACCCACGCAGGCACACAAACTAAAGAAGCAAGAGACGTGCAAGCAAACGTCATGGTGTCATAGAATTAACACAAACTCTTATGTTTGTGTGTGTGTGTGTGTGTGTGTGTGCCGATATGCACAGAAAAATACATAATGACAAGACAAACATGCTTAATTTACAAAATGCACCCTCACTTCATGAATAATAGTTATCCATTAAACACCATTGAGTGTCTGATGACAAGACTGATATCACTGTTATGTTTGTTCGATAGATATGAGGCTACAGCCAGCAAATAGTTAGCTTAGCTTAGCTTAGTTTAGCTTAGCTTAGCTTAGTTTAGAGTAAACGGCTAGCCTGGCTCTGCTGAAGCAAGGAAAATCCACCAGCATCTCCAAAGATCATTGATTAACACTTAATATCATGTTTGGTTAATCTATGATGATGGTTTTTTACAGGGGTTTATGTGCTGGACTACTTCTTGGTTCGAAGCTGGAGTCTTGTCACAGAGTCATATTTACTAGCTACTTTTACAAAACATGTTAATTGGTGAGCTTTATAGGTGCTGCGGGTGGATTTTGTTCCTTTGGACAGAGTCAGGCTACAGCTGCTGACCCACTGTTTATGCTAAGATAGGCCAATAAGCTGCTGCCTGTGGCTTTATATTTAGTTCACAAATATAAGAATGTTATCTATTTTCTCATCTGACTCTTGGCAAGAAACAAATGAGTGGATTTCCCAAAATTGGATTTCCCAAAATGTCAAATTTCTGCTGAATATTAACTACCAGTCCAAAGGAGTAAATAAAGAAAAAGTTCAAATGCTTAGATTTTTTTAAAGGCAGTTAACACTGTGTACATCCAGTGTACAGTAGACAAACACAGTGCACACAGTCAAGCTGTATGTACTATCAACATGCTTGCACACTGTCTTAGTAGCCCGCTTAAGTGCTAATGTTAAAAGGCTTTTCAAACCCTATTATACCCCTCTCTAAATTCACTGTATCTCTTTCCTCTGCTCTTCTTTCTTCTCTATCTGCTCTCATTCTCCTTCCCTGTTCTCTCCCACTACTTTTCCTTGCCCCGCCTTTTTGTCCCTTTCCTCCTCTCTCCCTCTCTCTCTCTCACATGCTGCCTTTCAGTCTCACTCATACACACAATCACATGCAGTGACATTCAGATTTCCAGTTTTATTCAAATGCTGAATTATTAAGGGAGCCAGTTTTAAGGAGGTCTTCTCTGCATTGCTGTGAAAACACAATCTCCATTTCAACTGCAAGTATGAGAAGAGACGCAAGCGAGTGGGCCAGAAAAGGAAAGAAGAGGGAAGGGAAATTAGGGCAGTGATTTGAAATTCCATTTATGAATAAAAAGAGAGTTTAGAAAGTTGTTCGCAGGCATTAAACATTCTAAATGTGTGGGTTTTTGGCAGTGTTGTGTGTCTGAGCATGTTTGCGTGTGTGTTTTTCTGTGTATGTGTGTTTTCCTCTGTAGGCTGTTTGTGGTTGTCTCTACTGTACATATGTGTGTGTCTGTTTGTGTCATTGTTTGTCTGAGCAAGCACTATGTATCTCCAAGTGTACAATAGGTGTCACTGTACACCACAGGTATTTGCTCTATCCTCTGACCTTTACTGTTTCAATTTGTATTGACCTATTCCACTTCTTGTCTTTGGGCTTACATTATCAACTGTATTTATTTATGTTGTTGTGACTGCAAATGGATTTTGCTGTTTTTTTATTCAAGCTATAGCCCAAATGGTGCCAGCATCAGCCAGCTGGGAGGATGCTGCAGGGACTGGGTGCCAGCACTGCACTGTCTTCAAAGTGCAGCAGATATACTTTGCATATAGAAACATTGCTGCACCATTTTTCTTTCTTTTCTTTCTTTTTTTTTTTTTTTTTTACACATGGACACATTCTTTTACATTTTGTGAAAAATGTCACATACACACTTGGCTGTATCTTTGCATATTAATGGTGCAGGATGCAAAGCATATCAGAGACATTATTCCTACGCCTACAGGATGCAGTAAGGAATTTTTGGTAATTTCAGGGCACCAATATGCATGCAGCACATCATTTGAATACATTCAGAGGGTGCGGTGGGCCTGCTTTCAATTATGACCAATCTAATCACATTGCACAATCACAGTGCCCTGACAATTGCTTGACAAATACTTGAAAGGGAAGTTTTAATTAGCCACTGAAGGCAGATAAAGTTAACAACTTGGGAAAGTATAAAATATGTTCTTACCATGTTGTACTTGTAAGTTTTTTTTGTTCATATTGTTTAGTGAAGTAACTAAAATCTGAGCCTGGTGCTGATGCATCTTTGAATACATAAATTGGCATGTGCTGCACTTGCTTAGTGACAACAGTTCCACATATTTCACACCTGAATTAAGAATTTTAGGAATTGTTATATTAAGCATATTCTCCATAAAATAAGATTAGATTGTAAATTTCACCTTTAATGTTTGCACACCCTAATAACACAACACACATATCACTGACTCTGCTATATTAATGTTTCTATTTTTAAGTTTTTCTTTGTTTTTCTTTTCTCTATCCTGTTACTGTTGCTGCTGCATTGACCCACTTTCCTCACAAATGAGTTTTGCATTGTTTCAGGCAGGAACTTAAGTCATGAGAACCACATGCGCTGACCATGAGCTGATCTGACCAATCTGAAATCATGTTTGACACCTCAACATGGCATTCTCTTGTAAGCTGCAAATTGTGATTCCTTCTCATGCTCTACTGCACGCTGTTTCTCCCTGAACCTTCATGATCTCTTCCTGTTCCAATATGTAATATATGTTAATCATGACAGTTCATGCATGTGTATTACAGCACAAGCTGTTTGGATTCATACAAAGAACTTACTGAATCTATGCTGATAAGTACAACTTTATAATGTTTAAAGTTTTTTCTTGTTTCTGAGAGAAATGTATTTTCACTCTAAACATCAAATTTTGTTTAGTTTGTCTTAACCTGAGGAAACTCTGTGTTAAAAAGTCTGTTCGGATGTTTTTTTTTTTTTTACCAACAGCTTTAGTGAGTTGACTGTTTGTGTCTCATAACCATCTGGAACAGTTACAAGATCTGAGGGTGGACAGACACGTGGCAAAGAAACAAGGAAGAAATCAAGGTAAACCCAAAATATCTCTCTCTCTTGCTCACACACACACGCACACACATGCTCTCTCTCTCTCTCTCTCTCTCTCTCTCACACACACGCACACACACGCTCTCTCTCTCTCTCTCTCTCTCTCTCACACAGACACACACACACACACACACACACAAGCACAATGAGTCTGTGAATCATGGGTAAAGGAAGAAATAAAAAAGCTTAAAATGGTTATCAAACAGAGCAGGCATGTCTATCCCATTATCTTATCCCTCACAGCTCACCCTTAACCCTGTTCACTGCCTCCTCGAAAACCTTTTTATAAATGTGTAAATGCTTAGAAGTAGCAACATTGCCGGTAGGATGGCTTTCATGCGGGGATGGTGGGTTTAAGGCACTGTGATCACATAGATCGCCTCAGAAACAAACAAGCTATTAGATGATATGTTGGCACCTGTAAGGAGGGCACTATAAATGATTTGGAAGCTGCATTATTTAAGAAATAGACTAGATACAGCCAGCTTACCAGCTTATATATGTGTGTGTGTGTGTGTGTGTGTGTGTTTTACCATCTCCATGGCTCATAACCGAAAGGAACAGAGAGCAAGTGTTCTTCAGCGTTATTTCACAGGCTCTGTAGCAGAAAGATAATACACAGAGATTATGTGGACTGGCAGGGATGGCCATAGTTAAGATGGGATAAAGAACTGCTTCTCTGTCAGTTCACATTCTAACCTCTTGACACCCAGGACACATTATGACAAAAGATAACTGTCATCTTGTAGAACCAAAAGTTTGGCCCCAACCATTAATTTAAGAAGTCTTTATAATTAAATTCACTTGTAATTAAATTCACCCCTCTTTAGAATTCAAGTACATTCATTGTATGCCCTGGAGCACTTGCATTAGCGCTGATAAGCATCTATTTGCATAACAGCATCATCAGTTACATTAGCATTAGCCAGACGGAAGATGTTTTGGAATTTATGATGATATCTGTCTAAAACAGCCATGTGTAAATGTCACTGTAAACTGTATCTGTCTATCAGCCTGACATGTATACTGAAGTATTTATGAATTTGTCGTTTGCCCAGAATTGAATGTTTTACAGCTTTTTATATGTTTGTTGAAACTTGAAGTTATTCAAAATGAAAATAAGTTTAATCCACAAATTACCTACCGTAATAGGCTGTGTATTCTGTTATATCAACCTGTTAATCAGAACATAGCAATAGTAACTCATGGAATGAGGGAAAAAATTGAGAGGGAATAAATTTGGATGAGGACAGAGATAAGCACTGTACTGTTGGTAGGAGGAATGCAAAGTAGCAAAAGTGTTGGATCATAGAACTCCAGGTGGAATACCTCAGAGTATCACCATTTTAGGGCTGCAACTTACAGTTATTTTCACTATCATTATTTTTAAAAAAATGTCTCTCATTTTCTTTGAGTCCTATGTGATGTCATCAAATGTCATGTTTTGTCTAACCAGTCCAAAGCCCAAAGATATTCCATTTAATGTAATATAAAACAAAGAAATATATTCTTTGTTTCTTCTCATATTCGAGAAGCTGGAACCAGAGAACTTTGGCATTTTTGCCTAAAAAATTACTTTAATTGATAATCAAAATAGTTGCCAGTTAATTTGGCGATTGACTTATAAAATTAATTCAGACAAAGGGGGCACAGCGACTTTCAGTTTAGCTTGCACTTATGATTTATTTACTTGCTTGCTTAAAACTGTACCCTACCTCTTAATCAGGGCTATAGTGGAGGGTAAACATGCCAACAAATGCTGGTTATACACCTCTAAAATTCTGAAATAGCAGCCCGCCTCAGCAGTTATGCATACTTTAACAAGTATAAAATTATTTCACCACTACAGCCCTGCTCTTAATCTTCACTCTGGTACTGCTGCATTTAGAAAGTAATACTGTTGATGTGAGGTGTGAATGAGTATATACACCAACAACATGAAAGAAACTAACATTGTATTATACACAGATGTTAAGCACTGTAAGTGAAACTATTCTCATTTCAAGTATAATGAGGGCTGCATTTAAATATAAAACACATAACAGAGAGCTTTTGAAAAAATGTGCATCCTAAAATAAAGTGGGTAGACCATATTGGACTCTTAGATAGTTTATTTTCTGTGGATTCACTTCAGATCATTTGAGTGGGTATATTTGCTCAAAAGATTTGTGCTTATATGAGACATACTGGTTTGGAACTGCCGGTGAGAAGTAGCCCACGAGTCTGTCCATTCTTGATTAAAAGCTGTGTTTTCACTGTCTACTTTTCTGTTTTTAGAGCATGGCATGTGAAAAAACTTTTCTCTGACTTGCTGTACAGTTATGGTCTCCGGATGTGCTCATATGACATGCAGTTGCAGAGCCCTGAAGCCCCGCCCTGCTGCTGCAGAGCGGAGCGGCTCACTGATCGCCTGTTTATTCAAATTTTATTAATATTGAACGTGTAGCAAGTCCAAATTGGGTCCAAATCCTTGGGTCCCCAGCAATATAGTTGCCAAGTGTGAAGTAGATTGGATTGGTTCTCAAGATATGTGAAGGACACACATACAGACATACAGACAGATAGAAAGACAGACAGTCCTTGCTTTTTAGTTAAATGCTTCCAAAGACACTTCAAATGTGGTCCAAATCAGCCCCCACTTCACTGGCATTTCAGGCATTCCTGAGTTTTCCCTTCTTGCTGTATCTACTTGTCAGCCAAAGAGGGAAGGAAAGATTTCCAAGATAAGAAACTTCAACGAAACAAAAAAGAGGACGGATTTAAAATGCTGACTGATGATGTCTCAGATGTTTATAAAAATACCATACCCAACTTAACTACCAATATTTTTTAAAAAAGGTTTTCCTAAATGTGTCCCCTCAAGCTGTGAAGACCAAAAATCAAATAATAGATAAGAAGATCTTTGGTTTATCTCAGGCTTTTAAGACATAACAAATTGATAAAAAGAAAACAGGCAACCAGCAGTGCTGTCATCCTTTATTCAGATGTTAGTATGTAATTTATGCAGTAACTGATGCTTAAATGTTCTCAGCAACAGATTACACACATAAATGCAAAAATATGCATCTTACTAACGGAAGAAACTATTCTGTCTGTTGACACACACATAGTAGTGAGGAAGTGTTATTTTGTATTCCCTGCCAATAGCTTCAGTCATTGACAGGTAACTCATGTATTCTCTACTGTGAGTGTTTACTAAATGAAACCCACAAACACCTTCTTATTGTCATTTAATTATCTGCATCAGGGGCATTTGAGTCTATTTCATTTGCCTCAGTTGTTATTGCTACATACTTGTTTGCTCCTGGCTGAGTTGCCATATAACTGTGTTTCTGATCAGACACTCTACTGTTTTCTTCAATAGGATTTATAATTGATATATGTAAGTAAACCAGGATGAAATGTATAAAGGTGCCCCTAAATATCCCGTTCACACCCTGACAGAATATGAACTCACACAAAATCACTTATGAACATATAATTTTATACATAGGCTACATTTATTTACTTAAAGGGGACATATTATGCACATTTCCAGGTCCATATTTACATATATTCTGGGGCTGTACTGGAATATCTTTGCATGATTTTCAGTTAAAAAAACTCCCTATTTATCTTATACTGAAACTTTAAGCAGCCCCTCAGTTGAACCTCTGCCTGAAACAGGCCATTTTAGCTTCTGTCTCTGTAAGCTCCCCTCCCAATAAGCGCACTTTGTACTGATTGGCCGGCTCTTGGAAGCTGCCCCTTGGGAGACTTCGCCAGCTCCAAAGACTACGTCAATAAACCATGAAACAAACTATAGTAGTAGGATTTCACTAAATGTCAATTTCTCACATACAGCCGTACATGTTCGAGACAGAATCTGATCTGAAATACGAGAGTGGACAATGCAAATAAGAGTTGGCTTGGCAACAACCTTAGTAACAAAGGCTATAGAAGATATGGCCGTTTATGGGCATGTGCAACGAGCCCCCGTTAGCTCATTGGCAGGGTAGAAAAAAACGTTGCAAACAAAGCATTAAGAGCAGATTGAAGCCTGGGCTTTTGACTTGAAGGGAGCATTTCTACATATGTTAACCTCAAGTTTCGGAATTTTGACAACGACATCAGAACATTATATAAGTAACAGAAAACCACAAAAAGCATAATATGACCCCTTTAAACTCCAAACTGTAATCACACCTAGTCATCCCTTTATGCAGTCAAAGATAATGTCAACAGGTTTTTAAATGTATTGAGAAAAAGGAAGAAAAAAGGTGTTTATGAGATGTAAATATCACAAATGCTGCCTTTTGTCTCAGTTGGGTGGAGGTGTGTTTTCTGTGTCTGCATTTGATTGACAGCAACTGGCAGGTTGAGCACAAGCAGGGTGACAAGAGACAAAAGCTGTGTTCAGTGGACTGAATGCGTCACAGTGGCACGACCAAGGCTGTCCAATTTTGAAGGCTCCTTCAAATGTGGCTGAGAAATGCCGCCTTCTTTGCCCAAATTTGGAGGATCCAACGGATGGATCCTTCATGGCCTGGCAGCAGCAATGGCGGAGATTGTTGTAATTTTCACTGTAAGACTTGATATATCACTTTATTAAGTTTTAAGATTTTTTCAGGTGAGAAAATAGCCATTTAGATTCCCAATATGTGGTCAGTTTATCCAAATAATACCTGTTTGTAAATCTGCTTGGATGATATATGAGGAGCCGCTGACTGGGCGAGACCAGCCGGTCATCTCAGCTGCTAGCAGCCCAGCTCCTGAGATGACTGGGCAGTCAACATCCCTCATCGACAGCACTGCTTCTGGGGCTCTATATGCACAGATATCACCACATTTCAATAAATATAAATGTATTAAAATGAACAGATCAGTCTATATTAAATTCCATTTTATTAAGCTACAGAGCAGTTTGGATTTTTATTATAGCTACATTACAGACCGAATAACATCATTTACTGCATCTCTCGGTCAATGAGGTTATTCATTTATTTTTTTTGTGAGGAAAAAAGTGTTAGTGGAGCTTGGAGTTCAGATTATTTTGTCACAGTACAGTCAGGTACGTGTGTTGAAGCTGAGCTGGTGCTGCCAGCAAATCCGCTGCTGCAGAGAGAGACAGAGAGAGCAAATGAAAAGGCTCTTCTCTCTCAATAAAAAATATTGAATTAATTAAAGTAAAGTAATTGTTTATTAATACATTATTTATTTCATTTACAGCAGTCTTTACAGTTATTCACAAAATAAATAAAGTACATAAGAAAGAGTATAACAGAATGTCTGCAGGTCCTTAAGATTCATAAATTCAGTTTTAGAAATATTAGGTTTCAGAAAATGTGTTTGTGTATATCTTGGTTCAGCTGAGCAGGGGAGACCCTGGTGGTGCTGCTGGACCTGGATGGGTTGCCACGATAATAAAATTAAAAGTTCTGTCTCTATTTCTACTGGCTGTGTCCCCATTATCAACTGCAGCTGTCAAGGTTGCTAGGTGACAGGAATGGTGCTTCGTGACGCAAGGGTAAGGGCGGGAACAGTTAGTGACGCAGCTGGATATCCTCCGTAGACCAGACCGTCTCATTAAGCAACACTCGGTTACAGCCTTCGCTGTCTACATAGGACAAACCTTTGTAGACAGCGTCCTTCGAAGCATGCGGCCCCTGAATTGGGACACAGCTAAAGTGAACAAACTTGTGCTGTAGTCGTGGTCGTGGACAGACAGTGTGTTGTTAGCAGCGGTATTGAATAATAAGGACCACACTGGCATCTAAAAGGAAAAAGGGGCTGCTAATTAGCTGTCTGGTGCGCAAACTGATGTTAGCAGTGCACTTTTCCCTGATGAATATTTGTTTGGTGGCTCATTTGAATGCTTAGATGCAAGACAAGACGTGTACTCATTTTTGTAAGTTAGATAAGGAGGAGACTTACGTAGGAAAGTAAAAGTGGGCTATTGATGCAAAAACAGGGGGCACCATCGTGAGACCAAAACAATGTAAAATATAATTTTTTCTCCCTTTTCTCCCTTTTGGTTTCTCAGAGTACAACACAGAACATGCAATTTATACAACAGATGAATATGCTGTAGAAGACAAAAAATAAAATATAATTCAGTTTCAGTTGGACTTTAAGTTTTAGAAATCAGACATGTACCTAGACACATATACAGTCACACATGTCCACACAGTGATGCAGACACTCATTCATTTGGTCCCCTCTCTCTGGCCCATTAACATTTCATCAATGTGTCGAGAGACAAAATCAGCTTCATCAAACATTCATTCTCCCATGGCAGGTAAGCCACTCTATTCCTGCCTCCACTCACGCAACAAGAAGTCTGCATCCGCCTGTTCACCATGTGAAATTAAAGGTATTACCTCTTACCCAAAGCTGAGCTGCCTCTGTGTGAAGGGGAGAGGAGGAGAGTACTCGGATAACGCTCTCGTTTCCTAATATGTGGGATGTAAAATACATGTAGAGTATGACGGTGGAAGAAAACATAAATATTTAAATCAGAGTGTACAGGGAATTCTGTAGCTCCTTTTAATCTACACACACTCACACACACCACATATTCAGTGAATGTAAATGTTGTGGCTGAGTCTGAGACCGTCCTCCTCGAGGGAACATCTACATGCTCCACAGCAGTCACATGCAAAGACATGACTGTACACGCGGTAGTGGTGAGATGCATTGATGCATGTCTTATGTAGCAGTTTTATTTACCTCTACATCCTCTTTCCCGCCCTCTCTTAACGGCGTGTGTGTGTAGTTCTATGCATTGTTAGAGCTTGGTTATGTAACGTATGTTGACTAGAGTTCAGACATCTTTTAAGAATGATTTTTTTTTCTTTGCTGCAGATTGGATGTGAAGCATGAAAATATCCTTTTAGGATGCTGCGGAAAAGAGGAGATGAAAGGAAAGGGGGAAGCGAATAAAGGAGAGGAAGGGATAAGAGAGGAAAAAAGTGATAGAGCGAAGAAGAAGGCAGAGAAGGTCAGGAGAGGACAACCAGAAGAGTATGGGAATGAAATAGGAAGGGAAGAAGGGGGAGACAAAGGGGGAATAATCACATAAGACAAGTTGAGAGGTGAAGAGAAGAGTGAGAAGAGTGTAAATGTTTGCTTTATATCAACAGCAGCTCTTATCTAATGCTCTGCAAATACACAAACACTCACATTTTCTCTCTTTAGTGTTAGATAATACAACTGAATAATCAGCAGGTATCTGCCTCCTCTCACTGGCCTCTGGATGAGAATAAAACAACACATGACATACTGTTCCTCCTCCATCCTTCCCACTGTTGTTCCCCCTCCCTCCCTCCCTCCCTCCCTCCATTCCTTCCTCCCTTCCTCTTCCTTCTCGCTATACTCCCACCATCCTTCTATCATTCCTCCATCTCTCCTTCCATCTTTCCTGCATTCCACCTGCCCTCCTCCCTCACTCCAATCCATCCTCCATCATCACTCCATCACTCTACTTCCTGTTTCTTTCATGATTACACTCCTCCTCTCATCTGTCCCTCTCCCCATACATCCACATTTTCCTTTACTAACTAGCTTTATCTTCAGATTTCAAATATCACTGAACCATTCACACATGCACACACACACATAGACACACACAGTGCAACAGCACAGTAAAGAAAACAAAACATCTTCCCACAGATGGTTCTGGGTTATATAAATGTTTTGCTGGATTCCTTGACATTTTCTGTTTATTTTCATCATTGTTTCACACTGATTCTATGATGTACAAAGAACGAGTGGTTGATGCGAACTGAAGCAACCCACATTTATTAACTGTGGGACTGAATTTTTAATTTTTTTAATCTATAAAAGCTATGTTGAGAAGATTGAGAAAATACTGACTTATGCTCCAATTGATATTGTTGCATTTTTCAAATTATACAGATATTTTAATATTGATTTTCATGTTATGGTGTTTATTCTGTGTGTAGGGACGATGGAAATTCAGATTACTTACAGAGAGCAAGTTCTGAATTAAAAAAGTTTTACCCAGCAGCAGCAGCATGCAGCCTCTTTGGTTAAATAAACATTAGAATCTAAGGTGAAACAAAAACTACACTATAACTTTTGCTGTTTTACCTTGGACGGATCTCAAAGTGATTTACTAAAATCTCAACATGCACAAAAACACATATCATGTACTGAATATGTAACACATAATGCCATGTGGGATGGGAGGCTTTTTTAAAAAAGGACTAAGAATACACTCTTACTGCACAGCAACACCCTCGGGGAGCTGTTATAGCAGAATAGGTTATACACAAACATAAACACACACATAGCATGGTTGTTTGAATTCTTAATTTTACAAAGGGGATTATAAATCAGTATGTTATTGTATAGCACACATTTCTTTCCACAAAATGATTGTGTGTGTGTGTGTGTGTGTGTGTGTGTGTATGCATGTGAAGGGTGAGGACGAAAGGGTTTGATCCATCAAAATGATTGAGGATGTTGTTCTTTGTTTTGTCCCTCTGCCCAAAAAAGCTATTGTTGTCCAGGGACTTCTGCATTCAGGGCAACTGAGAAAACTCACTAAAAATCTGTCTCTGGAAAATTCCAATCTGTCATCGAGTCACAGATCCTAAATCTTCAAGCTGGTGTGACATAAAATCACTGTTGCCTGTAATCTGGGAAAAGCATTCTTTTTAAAACTTTTTTTTTCTCAGTTCCCAGACAAAATCCTTTGTCTAGTGTGTGTGTGTGTGTCCTGTTTAACCAAATTTGCCACTAAACACTACTGCAGTGATCTATAGTTTGTGTACATGTAATATGTCTGTTACAACTGTTTTTCTATAAAGTCACAAGTCAAATACATATTAGCTTCATCACTGGCTATGCCACAGATAAAGGTAATTCTAAAGGATGTCACATACATCTTCTTTTTCTTATGTTAAGAGATAGTAGCGCTACGAGAGGAGTCGTCAACATTGACGTTGTGTCCCTAATCCTTATTGGTGGCTCCATGGAAATACTGTCTGAGTTGTTTAGTTCTCGACTGTGTTGTGTTCACAATTACTTACATTCTTGGCGAGACGAGACTGCAACTGAATCTTATGAATGATAATAGACAGTTAGACACAAGATGAAAAAGAGGAATTTTTAGCTTCAATTTGACAGGGGTGCATGGAGGTTGGTATGGTTCACTCACTTTTTATTGAATTATTGCCAAATTACGTGGAGTAGGACTGAAGAACAACACAGCTCTGTTTTAACTAATTTTCATTGTTTCATTGCAGTGCCAATGGTAAGCAGATAGATTTAACAGATGGTTGTTTTATATGCACCAGATTTCAATTAAGAGGTTTCACACCAGCGCAAACAAACCAAATACACGCTAACATCCCAGAGTTTGAACTGAACCAAACAGGTTGGGTGTGAGAGCACCCTAAAAGATACTTCTTTGTGATGTTAAAGAAGAAAAATGTACTTTTGGCCTCACTGTAGGTAAATCACTGAGCCAAAGCTGTCATATAGCTAGTGATCCGGCTAAACCCATAGTCACTTAGCTGAGAGGTTTACAGTTGGGTCATTGTTATCCCTTATCCTCTGCCCTGCTAGCAAGTCATTGACTTGGTCACAACAGACACACACACACACTCATGCACAACCCATTCATCATCAACCAGGAGCTTGTCAGAAAATGGTACTCAGTCTCTCTGAGCCATGGCAGATTACTTCCTGTAGCTGATTGTGTTTTTTTGTTTTCATAGCTATCTGCCGTTTCCTAACACAAAACAGTGTGTTTTCTAGTTTTAGAGGAGATCACATTCAGAAATTGTTCTCTAAGGTTATAAAATGACACCTTTAACACCACGTTGAAAATGAAGTCTAGGCTGCTGTGCTAGGGAAGCTTAGAAATTATGGTGCATTGATGTGTTTGTTGTACCATTAACTTCATGCTGCCTCTACACTAACAGTGCTGTTTTGTTTACATGTGCAAAATGATGAGATTGCACTTCAGCAGGGATGTTAGGCTCGTTTACTATCTGCTGCAAATCTCACCAACAGCCACTTCATTAAAATAGACTCCCAGTAATCTATGGCCTTGTGCTGTCAGTGTCCCATGTGCTCTTTACTCAGTGCTGTCAGTTCAGCTGAATGTACTGCATTTTAAAAACAGGAACATTGCTGTTGTAGTGTACAAATGAACTTCATTGCAACATGGGCCTGTTAATTACATATTTCTTTTAAGTAAAATGCTGAAACTACAAATTATTTGCCCAATGGCCTCCTACTGAGTAGAGTCTGCTGTCTTCCCTTGAGACTACTAAGTATTTGCATTCAGATGAACACAAGTAAGGCTGCTGTTTACCTATGGTGCTATGATGACTCCTTAAAGCAATGTTGCAAGACTTGTTGAAGTACAGTGTCTGCTAATAAAGTCCCTCAGAGTTAATTAAACTAAATTGTAAAAGTGCCTGTGCAGCTCAATGTCTGCTGAAAAGCCTTCCCTGAATGCACTTAATATTAAATGTCTGTTTGCCCTTGAATGAAAATCCTTTTCTGTACTGGAGTCAGCTGCATACAAATGCAGACACAGCTCTGCAGTGGGTGCATTTCATTGTGGCTCAAAATTTGATTTCATAACAACCAATAGAAATGTTACTGCTGAAAATCAATCAGTAGAGCACAGTACCGCACCCATGAGACCATGACGTTGTTAGAGGCATTTGTTTTTGCTGCACACAAAGAGGGACACTGGTCTGTTGTTTATGTTTGTGGGTGTGTAATATTCGTGTATTTACTGCACCTAAAAATCTAATTTTACTGCAAGGGATGAGAAACAGTGTGAGCTGCTAAAAGTCTTTGACCATTAAATTACAAATGTGTGTGTTTACTCATGGTAATTTCACTTTACTGTCTCAAAACTATTTACATCCTGGCTTGCTGCTCACTGAAAACCCAACAACTAACAGCAGGATGTAAAACTAGTGTGGTATGATGAGGAGTAAACCATTCAAATGGAAATTATATGATCTATAGTAATTCTGGACCTCACTTGGTGACCAGACAGTTTTATAGTTGTTGAGGTGGCTTGCACTTGGCAAAAAAACAACAACAGATGTTCACAGAATGTTGTCATAATAAATAGTTTTGGCTTGATTACAAAAATGTATTCCATTATTGGCTGCTTGGCTGTAACACGGCCCTTCATTAGTGAGCACTTACAATACAATACAGTTATGTCAGGGGACAGAATGACACAGTGGATGTCTTGTAGTGCAATAATCTCAGCAAAGTCACAGAATTAGTGACCTCAGGTAACATCTTTATCACATATACACAGTACATTGTCAGTTGATGCTATGGAAAAAATAATGGCTTAAACTTTCTACGTTTAAGGTTTAACATAGAACAGCAAATACTACTACTGCTGCTACTACTACTGATAACAACAACAACATATTAGGTAGTTCTATCAATGTGGTATATAATGCTCACCGCTTGAATTGAAAATGTATACATTTCATGTAAAGTTGTCACTCTCTTTTATCGTACGTTTCCTCTAGAGCAGTGGGGATTGTGTTTATGGAGTCAGTGCACTCTTCACACTCATATTCCAAGGAATGCAGCAGTATTAACTGGTTTACCTTACAGTACCTTGTATGGTAAAAGTGGTTTTCCAGACAAAGTGTACAACTGGACTTTGACAAAGTGATTTTAATTACATGCTCTCACACACATGCACACACACAAATGACAACTATAAAAGGAAGAGGGAAAAAATGAAGTTATATCTCCTCACTTGCCTTTAATGTGCCTTTTGGAGCAGCTATTATATATTATATATATTATATTGCCTAGACTGGAACTGCAAATCTGTTACTTTAAAGGATGATTCCACTTTCACAATTTGCGTATAATTTAATAATGTTGGCCATTATTCCTATTGACTATGCTTACTCACCTGAGATCTGGAAACACATTAATATTGAGTGTCAGACGATCAGACAGGTTGTCAGCAAACCAACAGTTTAACCATCTGTCATTTTGGCCTTTTGCGTTCTATGTGTTCTAGTGATTATGTCCCTGTATCACATTAAATGCGTTTCGTTTTGGAACTGTCTCCTTTTGCATCCCACTTGAGTTTGCAGCCCTGGTAAATTGATTTCGTAAACAGAACAAATTCCTGTATGTACAGCAAAGGTTGGACTGAACTGGCACAGGTGGGGGGTGGGGGGGGATCACTAGTGCCCAATGAAACTGCCACTTTGCCAGGGAGCAGTCACTCAGCTTGATCTGTACTGCTCTAAAATTAGGACCCTCTCCATGAACAAGACTGCCCTTCAGCTCCAGCAGTGTGGGGAGAAGCAGAGGCAGTCAGGCAGAGCTCACATATTCAGTACTCCATCCTCTCTTGTCTACTGCACCACATATAGGGTAACCTCACTTCTGGCAATTCTCCATCAAATTGTCAGCCGTATCAGCTCTTCAGCACTCGGAGCTAAGAGACTCATCATAGAGAGGAAGAGAGTTTACCACCTCTCTGAGAATTGAGCCTTATAGTTTGACCCTCTGCCAACCTGCTGTTGGATTCAGCAGTTGGGGATGAGGAAACCTGGGCAAAAAAAGAATATAGCATCTAGCACCTGGGGTTCCTAGAAGAGAGACTTTTGACAGGTATTTTATTTAATAAGATACATTGCAAAAATACATTTTGATTCAGTTGTTATCTTGTTTTAAAGCTGTGAAATAAAGTGCTTCTGTGATTCTGAAAAATTTTTCTGCATGTGCCAGACGTGCTTATGACAAATATCTGTTATATAATACTGAAAAAAAGGAATAAAGCACTCTCAATTAGTTGATTATGTTCTTTCTAAAAAAAGGCACAGTCATGAAATAGTAAAACACATACTCTTTCAAGAGCACACAAGTTTGCTAAGGTACAGACTGAGTGAAAAAGAGGCTATTTTGCAAATAAAAGGAGATGGTAGTACACTCTTTTATGCTGCCTATGTCCTCTGTCTGACTCTGTGTGGTATATTAAAGTTGTCTGCATCAGGCTAATCAACCAAATCAGCTGATCAGCTTCTCTCCTCTTCACTCCCTCTAATCACTGGATTTAGGTTGCAATTACACTCTCGTCTTGATTCTCATTCTTTCTTGTCGAGTGTAGGTACTCTGCATATGAATGTGTGTGATTGCTTGAAGTATTGTGCACGTGCGTGTGTGTGAGAGAGAGAGAGAAAGAGAGAGAGAGTGTGTGTGTGCATGTGTGGATTCAAGATTGAAGAGGTTTTATTATCACATCCACAGCAACACAGCAGATGGCAACATTGAAGGCAGTGAAATGTGGCTTCTTCGAGCTCAAGTTCCAATTAGAGTTTATTAAAATGAGAGAGAAATATACAAATATACATTATATTGCACCTTGGTGCTCAGGTGTAATATTGCACATAAGTAGTAAATAGATAAGTGTAGGCAATTGCACATAAGTGATGGGTGATAAATACTTCTGATCATAGAGGCCTGAGCAATGGGAGCAAATACATCCCCATTATTCAATTAGGGGGATCAAAGCACGGTCCCTGCATTCAGGTAATTATATTTAAGCAGTCTATATCAATGATCGTTTTACTATTTTCAGCAACTGACAGAAACAGGTAATAAAAAAAATCACACATTTTTGGACCACCCTTTGTGTTGGTTCATTTGAAGCCATTGCTGATTGTTTGCTACAGCATGCTGCACTGTTTATAAAAGTGAGAAAAATGCCATTTAGCTTAACTGCGATCACTGACTTAAAATAGAACATAGGAAAAGATAGGCTAACATATGCTCAATGACCCTGCTTGGCTTACTGACTCCAGCCAAACTTTAAATTAGCTAAAAGTAGGATTGTACTGTCATCGAAATGCCGAACCGATTTGTGAGTCAACGTTAACTAACTTTGCCAACCCGCCCACCTGACGTTACCTCGCTGATCAGACAGGATCCAGCTGTTTCCAGCCGACTCTGATTCGGTTCCTTCGCTGAAGGCGCCGAATCAGAGTCTTTTAAGTGTAACGTGGTTATTAACAGGGCTGCCAATTCTCACACGTTGACCATGAGACTCATACAGTTGACACTTTTCACATACTCTCATGCCACACATCCATTTTCTCATGCAGTGAAAAACAAATTCATAACTGACAATGTTGTGGTTGCATTTGCTCCCCCATTTTAAAACATAACCAGGCGCACATGCTTCTGATAAAAACATACATATTGTGTAGTGTGGAAGAATGTGTGCTTGGTGGGTAAGTGTGTAGGAGAGGAAGAGAGGGAGAGACTGTGTGTGTGTGTGTGTGTGTGTGTGTGTCATGTATGTTCACAAAGCGTGAGCCTACTGGATCTGGCTCTGATGCTTCTATACTGCTTGCCTGAAGCAGTGAAAGCAGTCCATAGCTGGGGCGGTTGAGACCCTTGATGATTTTTCCAGCTTTGCTCATGCTCCTCTGGATGTAGAGGTCCATGGCAGTGCAGACCTGGTGATTCACTGAGCTTTGATGACTCTCTGCAGGGCATTGCAGTCCTGCTTGGAGCTGCTCCTATACCAGGCCATGATGCAGCCAGAAAGGACACTCAATGGTGCATCTGCAAAAATTGCAGAGTATCGTCCTGTCCATGCCAAACCCTCTCAGTCTCCTGAGGAAGAGGAGGTGCTGGTCCGCTGTTCTCACAGCTGTTCATGTGGACCCTGAGGAACCTGAAGCTGCTCACTCTCTCCACAGGTGCCCTCTGGATGTAGATGGGGGTGTGTGCTTCCTGTACCCTCTTGAAATCCAACATCATCTCCTTGGTCTTGCATACTGTAAGATGGAAGCTGTTGTTCTGACACCATGATGACAGGGCTATTACCTCCTCTCTGTAGGCCGACTCATCACTCCCGGTGATCAGGCTGATGATGGTGGTGATCAGGCTGATGATGGTGGTGTCTTCCGCAAACATGATGGTGGAGCTGTGTATTACCACACAGTTATTGGTGAAGAGTGCATACAGGACCAGAATTAGCACACACCCCTGAGGGACTCTGGTGCTAAGCATGACGGTGGAAGAAGTGATATCACCGAGCCTCACCCTCTGGGCCTGTTTGTCAGGAAGTCCAAGATCCAGCTACATAGGGCACTGCTGGTCCAAGGTCCTTGAGCTTGGTGACCAGCTGAGTAGCACAGTGGTGTTAAATACTGAACTGTAGTCCACAAATTACATTCTCACATATGTGTCCGTCTGTTCTTGCTGGGTGAGGGCAGTGTGGAGGGTGAATGTGATGGCATCATCCGTGGACCTGTTTTGCTTGTATGCAAACTGTAGGGGGTCCAGTGAGTCTCGCAGGGAAGAGGTGATGTGGGCTTTGACTAGTTGCTCAAAGCAGTTCATAATGATGGAAGTTATGGGGGGGTCCACAGACTGGGCCAGGGAGAGGTTGAAGATATCTGTGAAGATACCTGCCAGCTCATTTGCACATACTTTCAGAACTCGACCAGGAATGCCATCTGGGCCAGGAGCCGTATGTTGATTCATCTTCCTGAAGGTGTTTTACACCTCCTGTCCTGAGATCTCCAGCAGGCAGAGGTGTTTGCATGCTTGACAGAAGTTTATTCTTGTTTTGTTTTTTTAAGCTAGAGGATAAGGGAAACTAATTTCTTACGAGATAATAATTACTGCTAAAATATAGTGTAGCAGTAGCAAGTTGAGAAGTGTCAAACTACACAAAACATATACAGACATATCTACCTGAGAACATTAGTTAACGTTAGCCACCATATTGATCAGGTATAGCACACAAAACACCTGACTCTTTTGAACTGAGAACAGCATGATTTATTGCTGACAAAGAAGATTTTCGTGTTAACTTACCTGTACCCATTGATAAACCCTGGGATCACACCAAGAAAATGAGATGATGCAACTCTCAAAGCACGCTTGTTCACGCATATTACACATATGACAAAATAATAAATGGCTTTCAGGAAAGAATATATCTGGATGACCTTTCAACCATCAAACACTCTAACAGACCATAAAACATTACACCACTTGAATAGTAATCTGCGCATTACTGCTACGACGTGATCATAAACCACTGTAGCAAGTTACAGAGGTTATCTTGCATGTGCATTGACTGTGAGGTTACATTCACCACTATGGTTAACATATTACAGTACAGCAAAGGTGGGACAAAGTCATTGTTATAAATCTCAAATCAAGTGATTTACTCATCTACAGCTGTATTGGAAACTATTAACACCACATCCCACTAAGGCCTGCTCTTGTCTTTGCAGTATTTGGATGTCAGCAGCACCCTCAAAACGCAATTAAGATGGATATATTCTCTTTCTGAATGACTGATACTGCAGCAAACTATGAAGTACTGTTGACATTGTGAGTCATGTTACAGTCTTTGTTTAAAAATACTCTTCTTTTGTTCACCTGAATTTAACTCATGTAGTTTCACTGTGCATGGATGCTCTTTTCCAGGATTGCTCCGCTCTGTACTCACTCAGTTACATATTCATACCTGGATGCTGCCCAGCACAACCAGAGGCTTATCTGTTAGCTACTGAGCAACTCCACTGGAGCAGCTGGGGGCTAAGTGCCTTGTTCAAGGGCACCTTATAGCAAGCAGCAGCTATTTCACTTCCCCTGCCCAGCTTTATCCTGCTGGGAGAAAACCAGTAACTTTCCACTTACAAGAAGCATAAGAGAAACTAGTCGGTGAAACAGGTAGAGATTTTTTTTAAATTTTTTTTTACCATCACTGGCCTAAAAAGTAGTGTATCTCAGGCAACTTTTGTTTTCCACAATTAATATACACCATTTTGTGTCATGTTTAACTAATGTTTCTAGCCGATGCAAATTGAAGGTTATGTGATTGTAAAAGGCTTAGTGGATTTTAAAAATTTAAGTTCCCAGCAGCAGCACCAGAGAAAGTAAAACTCTGCACTGCTGTCTGATTGAAACAGCAGCCAGGTGGAGTTGAAAGATGCGACCCTAACTCGACCCTCCATATCAAGGCCTTAGGGGAGCTTCAGAGACTGGCACAACTTCACTAATGATGGGTGAAATGTTTCATCTCTTCATCACATCCCACCCACCAAACTCCGTCTCTTGCTCTATCTATCGCTGTTTCTTGTTTTCTTTCCTCCATTCTGTTCCTCAGCAGTCCTCTCCTCCTCTTTTACTCTCACTCACTCCACTTTCCTTCCCACATTCTGTTCTCCCCCTGCTTTAGGGTCTCCTTATGCCTCGTCTTGTCTTCCATGCTGTCTCGTTTCACACTGTGTCTGCCGGCAGTAACTTAATGACCCAGTGCTGCAGGTTGAAAGCAAGGAGCTCTGGTCTGTTTCTCTATTATCTACTACTCTGCTAGGGAGGAGTCTAACCTATGTGTGTATGCTGTGCATGTGTGGGGACTTAGAGCTGGTTGATCTATTATCTGCTGCACGGTGAGAGGAGACTCATTCTGAAACCGTTTTGTGTATATGTTAGTGTGTGTGTGTGTGTGTTTGTTGTGCTGACAGGGATAATGCAGGACATGGTGAAATGCAACCATGGATGTATTATAAGAGCTGGATACCAGACCCAAAATAGCGCCAATTCAGTCCAATAAGAACTGCTCGGCTGGTGCATACATCAAAAAATATTTCTAGTTTCTGGGTTTGTGTCTGCATTGTGCGGCCCACTGAATATGTGCAGGAGTGTTTCGCCCGCTGGCCCCACCCACTAGTTCCCGCTCGGCCCATAGACTTTACATTGTGATGACATTGCAGATTTTTAAATCGCTTTTCTCAGCTCGAGGAAGGTGTTACAAATATTAAACCTCCATGGATCAAAAATTCATAATAAAAGGAGTCATAATTGACCTTGTCTGCCGTTCGAGATGTCCTGTCAACAGTTTTACAGACGTTTCTTTTACAATGGTGGTCTATGGGGAAAAGGCTTGGGGAAAAGGGGGATTTTTCGTTGCAATACCGTGAGTGACCACTGGGAAAAATTGGCTGCAAGGCTGAGCTGCAGTGCCGTATCTAGTTCTAATTATACATCCGTGAATGCAACCCAGTCTCACATCAAAATGCGTGATACCTACATTGGTCCACAGTGCAAAACATATTAGTTTCACAATTATGGCTCTAAAATTGTGAGATGCCTACTTTTTTTTTTTTTGCCTATTCTTTTCTATTGGCCTGCGTCCATGTCATGTGACTGTCAAGTTTCTGTCTGCGAAAACAAACAAAAATGGCTGCCATTCCTTTTATTCTCAGTGAAAAATGCAATATTTTAAGATAGCTTCAGCATTAAAATGTGCTCAGGCACATAGGCTTGCGCTCTTCTGTGTCATCAGGGGACGCTTAACTTTGCACATCTTCAACAATGTATATATTTTTACACTTTTCTCAGTCTTAATAAATTCAAACAATGACTAAAACATGTTTTCTTCATAGCTGTAGAGAACATATGCCTAAATGAGATGATGTAAGAACTTACGAACATCAGAACTTTCACTAGGTGTCCCTTTTTTCTGTCATTGGGTTTCTTTAAAAGCTACCTAGCAGATCAGCGACCTCAGTCACTTGTCAGTCAATCAGACAGCACAGATGGCAGAATGATAGGTGGATGGCAAGGTAGGGAGAAAAATAGGTCAGACACTGACAGGTTTAATAATAGAGTGTAAATTGCTCTGATATTGTACATAAATAATGTTTTGATTTTACAAAATGATACTATAACTCTAACACAAGATAGTTTGCGGTAGGTGGCATCCAATCTTAGGTAGCTGTTACATTAAGCTAGTTGGCAAGCTCTAGTTCGAGTTTGACTGTTAAGCAAACTAACACATATTGAAATCTGTCAGTATTGTCAGGACGATCGTGGTTTGAGCAGAATATCAGAGCAACTCAAATTACTATGGCTAGTTAATGCAGGCTAGTTTGCCAATAACATTAATTAATGAAAAGGAACTAGCTTGCGGTCTTTGTCTTGCCTCCCATAGGAATAAGACTGTTTAATTTGGGTTTATTAAGCTTTTTTACACTCCTATTTTCTCTTAAATTAGATAATGTATGCATGCTGCATAAATTTCTAACAAATCCCAATTTTAGCCCTGGATACACCAACTGTAAGATATCTGCTCAGCACCAAATAACAAAGTTGGTGACTAACTGTAAAGTTAAAGGGAGAAGGAATGGCTATTGTTTATGTTACTTACAGTTTCAAGTCCCCTATATTTTGTAGTGCAGTTTGGATGGATAACAGAACTGATAAAAGAAACATTCTCAGCTCCTAAAGCATCAGTGCTGAATATGAGGTTTTTGTGCCAGCACCTTTACAAATCAAAGAGCAACGCCTCACCACTATGCATAAACCATACAAGGACAATTTATTAAATTTAGGATGAGACACAGACACCGATTTCTCCATATAGCCTCAATAGATCATAATGTAATGCACCCATAAAACTGTTGTTGTGTTTTGAGTACGGGGTGATACGCTTGTCTTTACTGGACATAGAACTAGACATAGACATATAGATGATGCAGGTAGCAGGTAGATGAAGTGGGAGCATCATTTTATAATGCACAACACTTTATGATAAAATAACTCCTAAAATACAAAGACTGATGATATCTAACAGAGTATGCAGGGTTTTTTTTACCTTTATGTATTATCCTGACCAGACTTCACTGAGAAAACAAAGAATATAATCATGAGAAATACAGTATGTTAACTAGAGATACACTATAGCTAAACCAAAAAACAAGGAATGCATTTGTTTTCTAATTTCTTAAAGTTATCAGATTTATTTGTGAGAGAATCCATTTCTGAAGCAGCACATAAACACATATTTAATCCAGAGTGAAAAGTAAACCAAGCTCTCCAGGCCTACAGTTAAAAAAAGCATCCAGCAGTAGTGTGTTATTGCTGTTGTATGTTACTCATAATCTCTAGATCCCTGTTGGCTCTGGTGAAAGATCTCCTACAGGTCTATGTGTCATTCTTCTCCTCAGGCTAAAGATTTTTTTCCTCTGAGGACGTCCTCTTACATCATCATTCTCCTCCTTTTACAGTGCGAAGGATGAGCTGTTGACAGCTCAGAGAAGTATGCATGTGTTTTAGCACTTCAAGAGCCAGGTGTTGAAAGCTAAAAACTTTTTAAAATAAAGACAGAGATTGGCCTCCCAAAGCAGCTGATGGGCACTTCTTGCTAAAAATAAATAAAGGTGATTTGTGGACACAGGTCCATAGGGTTTATATCCCAGTCAGTGTCTTGTTGCCTGTTGGGAAGTGTATTAGTCACATCTCCTGTTTCATATCTCTGCATTATATCTCCTTTGGTACTATTATATAATCCTCTTCAGATGATCTGGCTATCCCCATAGAAATGCAGCCTCCTGGCCTATAGTTAATAATGTTGCCATGAGCATGTTGTACTGTTGGCATTATTACATTACTCTTAATCTTGTTTACACCATTTATAATGCATTATTAAATAGTCAGTGGTGGTCTTTTCTTTTTGCAGGAAGTGGTGCTGACCAGCCTGATTATAGAAAGTTGGCCATATATTGATACTTAAACTATGTTGTGATTAATTAAGCTTTATATGGCAGAAACTCTCCTGGCCCAGACCCCAATCACGTTTAAAAAAAGTACCCGGCAAAAAATTAGTTAGTTAGTGGGAGATCAGGTTAAGGCAAAACCTTATGTGTTAATAACCTCCTACAGGTTATTGCAGGTCATGTAAACACACCTTCACTGTACACCCTGTCATATTCTCTTGCAAGAATTACATACTTCATATGTCAATTGTTTTTAATAAAGATAGAGCATTTGGATGCTCGATTTCTCTATTGTGTATAAATCGCAATACAGAAAACATGACCTGTTTCTTAACAGACTTCAGTTGTTATCCCTTTAAAACAACGGAAAATAAAAAAAATAAAACATCAACTGGGAAGCAGAAGCAGGATATCTTGCTGTCAAATCATCACTGGGACTATGTTTGATAAATGGAGAGAGTGAAAGGCCCCAAAAGGATTTGCAAGTGATGCTGCTTTGGGTGTTTTTTTTTTCTTTTTCTAAATTCCAATAGGGTGAACTACAATTTATCAAAGAGTAGCCTCTCTCTGATTTGCTTTCTGGAGAGTAATCATGTTGTTTCAGTTCTTGGCATAACTGTGACAGTGCATGAAATTCATGAAAGTGTGAAAGTACTGTAACATGCACATTTTGTTACCCCACAGGCGGTAGTTAGGCGACCACTGTGGGTCTTGACCTGTGGTTGAAATGGTAGTGCTTCAGACCTACATTAGCTTTTTTTTAAACACAAAGGTTACACCCAGATTAACATAAAAATACATTAGTTACAGTACATGGACAAATGTGCCACATGCTATTTGTCATCAGTTGTTAATATTTGTTGTAAGCAGCTGGGAACCACCTTATCTGTGGGTGCCAACCTGTACCTGCTTCAAGCAGGCTCACTAGAAATGATTTTCAAATATGTTTCAGTCCAGGGCTTCCTACCTGTGGCGCTTTTACACATGACAAGAGTACCAATGTGCTTATTATATTTATGATAGCTTTTTAGCCTGGGTTTCTGGATGAGAGAAAAAGGTTCACATGGGTCGTGGGTTGAATGTTTTATGAACCCCCAATTTAAAGCCGAAAGCATGTTCCAAGTAAATTTATCATGAATTATCTCAACCTGACAACCCATGAAAGAAAACTGGCAAGCATCCAAGCTTCGAGGATTAGACCATTTTTTATGACTGTTTTTCTTTCCTGTTTTATTGTAGGGATTTACACAAGATTAATCAGACAAAAATAATTATGAATATTTCCAGTTTCAACATGTGCTTATCTCTCCATGGTGACATAGATTGGTATCCATAGCAGCAGGCTGTTCCTCGTGTACCAATTTTCCACCAATATTTCTAGAGTTTGAGATAATTAAAATCGTTTGGAAAGTATTCAGTGGATACATTTAAAAGGATCATCAGCAATGGCTTCTACTGATTCATTTCATATGAGAACAAATGAATATATATATATATATATATATAGTGATTATTTCATATTGATGCACACTCTGCAATTTAAGAGAGGGTAAACTACTGTACATCAAGATGCTTATGGAGAGAGTTAAGATTTTACACTGTTACAGCTTATGACAGTCCCTCTTGATGGAAATACAGTGGCTGCATGTTTCAGGTATGTTTCATTTGCCATGTAGACATGGGAGGCATGACTTAACCCTTACATGCATGGCTGTTTTTTGAAACATTCCTATATACCCTGGGTCACTTGTCCAGTACTTATATAATGCAGATTAAGCCATATATTATAATCATATTTCCTGTAAACCTTTCATAATATATGATTAACAATAACAAACACAATAATATTTGTGGCATTTTTTTTTTCTCAAAATGTGTTAATATTCTTAAACGTATTTCATTTTAATACTGTACTGTCTAACATATTGGCTACTATAACTTTCCATAGTCTGGCACTTACACAACAAATTCATTTTCAGTGATCACAAATCACAGTCATTTGCTTGTAGTCATTGTAACATGGTTATGAACCACTGTTTGCGATCTTGTTTTCATGGGAGTTCCTCAGCTTGAACAGCTCTGTTTTCCAGGAAAGTGCTGTGCCTGTGAGATCCTCTGGCTTCCCAACTTATAAAGTTTTGTAGGAAAACTAAACCTGTGCCTAGTGCCTACCGAGTTGAGGTAACTACTCTATATTAGATTCCCTCATCAGTCCTTACTTCTCTTGGGACCACTAGTCCAGTGTTATTTTGGCTGTTGT
This sequence comes from Thunnus maccoyii, assembly GCF_910596095.1. Classification (NCBI taxonomy): domain Eukaryota; kingdom Metazoa; phylum Chordata; class Actinopteri; order Scombriformes; family Scombridae; genus Thunnus; species Thunnus maccoyii. Next base: position 16,356,611 of record NC_056538.1, read on the forward strand.
CATGGTCAGATTTATGTCACCTGAGCTAGCTTCATTCATGATCCAGTTCTGAGTCTAAATGACTTGATTCATCACTTAGGTACAGATACATCTTCATTTTCAGAGCTACTTTGGTCAAAACTCTCCAGTATCAGATAAGGTTTCACTATACCTTACACCCAGGTGTTGGGCCATTATGTGACAAAATTATTTTTTCATCATTGTTCTTGTATCTATTCATAGTAACAGTGAGACAACAGTGCAATCATGACGTCAAACAGGAAAACACAACATTACCAGTTATCACTTGCATCCAGAATACTATGAACAAAATATGCAACATTTTTCTTGGCATTTTGATTGAGGAATACCAGGGAGTTGAGGGTTTGATTGAGCTAAATGGATGAATTAGATAGGTCGTAATATGCTCATGGGACGCTAAAGAGCAGAGGTATGCATGTAAGGGTTAATGAATAAACAAGAGTGCAACATCCAAGCAATATGTGCCAGTTTGTGCAAATTGTAGGTGGGTGCAAGAGTGACTGTAGTCTTGCTCTGAGACCCTGACTGATATTCCATGACTTTCGGTTTTTGAACAGTCACTCTGATCCAAACATTTTACTTACTTGAAGTTGTTAACTACATCAAAGCAGCTCTTCAGACTTTTGCAGTTGAAAGTGTCTGTTAAGGATCAGCATTGATTTCCCAAAAGCCACATATTGCTGTAGCTGCCTCTACATTGACCTACAAGCCTCCTTGGATCTAAAGGAAGTCTCCCCTCAACTCCCTTCTGCCCTACAAGCCTCAATTATACTAAGAGAAGTGCAATAAATAGACATTTTTGGGGGTCTTTCTCAGTTTTCATACCTTTTTTTTCCCTTACTCTGACCTTTCTTCCTCCTATTAGTACTTGTCTTTCTGTCATTTTTCTTTTGTTTTGTAAAAGACAAAATAGTGTAAAAAAGATTTATTCTTTTTTAAGCACTCCTGTAGAAAGTAAGTGTTGTGTGAAGCAACAAGAACATGAGCACTATAAGAGGCACTTCATTATTTATCCTGCGCCGTCACAGAGTACACAAGTGGAGTGGTTTAAAAAGCTGGGTGGGGCTGTCAGGGAAATAGTATCAAGCAGCTCCCTAAAGTCAAGCATATCAGGCCGGTTTAGCAGAGAGTTTTAGATGTCAACGTTTGCCTGCTGTAACATTTTGCAACTGGTAAAAAATTCTATTTCAGTGTTGTGGACATCCCCGGAGTTCTTTGTCTTAATGCTAAGTCTTAAAATAAGACTTTTCCCCCAGATACTGCAGCTATTACTTGGAGATAAAATGTAGGGACCTGGATTACTGTCTTAAAAAACTCATCAGACAGTAAAAATGGTGCTCTAATAGTATAACGTGAATGAGGTGACATGGAGGGAACACATCTGATAATGGTCAATTTCAACAAAAATGTTCAGCTTTAATGTGTTTAAAATTCAAGCTACACACAACAGTCGTTTTTCATTTATGGATCAGCAAACAAATTAAATTAAGTGCACAGTTTTTGTGGGTCCCAATGTGTTTAATTGACCATGTGTCCCAGGATGAGACTAAGCTACTAAATTTCAGACTTGAAGAGGTTTAATTAAGCAATGAGCCAAACTAAGGGCCCAGAGGCATTGTTAGGCACAACATGAAGCAGAGAAAAGTCCTATAAACTCCTTGTTAAAGTGAGAATATTATTGCATTACAGTACATACATAAAACAGCAGTGGGAGATTAATGTATTGCACAAAGACTGAAAACATCCAATCAGCATACATTTTTAATTGTGAAATAATGTATCTATTTTTGCTAACAACAAATAAACAGTGTTGTGAATGCTAATAATGATAATATTATAAAAACGGAAGGCCTTAATTTTTCTTTAAATCATTTAGTCAGGGGTATCATGCAGTCTTTTTTTTTTTTATGGAGGGCGCACAGTTTCACAACACATACTGTACAATAATGTTCACACCAAACCAGGCTGTAATTCGGTAAGTAACTTTCTAGAACTATAAAAGATTGACACCTATTAGCAGTATATTGCATTTAATAGCAATGTTTAACAAGAAAATGTTAGCGAAAAGGCTTTAAACTCAGGAGTAATGTTAACTGGTTAGCCAGCCAGCACCATGATTATTTAACTTGATGCAAAGTAAAGGACGTTCACATATATGTAGCTACTGTTTTTGCTTACACTATTTAGCTCTTGACTTTGTAAAAAAAAAAAAAAAATCTCTTGTTTTTATGAGGCATTTCAATGCTGCAAATTTGTTTTGATAAAAACAATAACTTTGCTACTAATAATAGCAAAGGACAACAAGCTGAAACTGATGTTATTTACTTGTGGGTTAAAACCACTGACGCCAAAGTGACTTTAAAACTTTGAAAGGGTTAATTCTGGAGCTCTAAGTCATTTATAAATTCATCCAAGTCATACTGTTTTATGGCATTAGCAGGAGATTGTTTATTCACACAGTGCCTCACACCAAGGTCGGAGTGTGAGGAAAAGTCGGAACCCCAAGAGGTGCACTTAGGATTTTATTCATTTCACAATTAATTTGGGCAACCCAACTCTCAGCACACTTATGCTACAATCTGTAACCTCACAAATGAAACAAATATGATATAATAATATGTCAGGAATGTTGTCCATGACAAAATGCAATGCTGTCATTGTAAAACAAAATAGCCAAAACTTAACTTTCACACTGGACAAAAGCTTTCCTATGACGATCTGGAAATGCAAGAGCTATTTATAGTTAATCATTCAACATTGTGTTCGCAGCTGTTCACAGTAATTCACACATCAGGCTTAACAGTCAGGATTTCATGCTACTGACACTATTTTAATGTTCATTCACTGGTATTGTCAGAGTGTGACAAGCAGCATGCCTGCACCCTATTGGAATGGACCCAGAGTGACCAATTAGCTGACATAATTTTAAAAAACAGCCTATTACAATGGCCTTAAGCAGCGAATAATACAGTATGTCCTACCTTAGGCGGTGAGAAAAAGTCTCATCAGTGCCCCCTTCTCTGCCATCCTGTCAATTATTTCATCAGTGTCCCAAGCCATAAGAATGTCTTTTTCTGTAGCCATAAGCATGAACGATTCAAGATGTAGTGCTCCATAATAGATTCTTGATGAATTTTAAAGTTGAAAAGCTGCACACGCATGCCACTTGTGTTATCCCTGCAGCTAGGCATGCTAACGCTAACAGGATTTTGCGTGGCAGTGGCATCGATATTTTGAATAAATGTGTTAACATTCTGCAGCATCACTCACAAGATTTTTTTTTCTTTTTCTCTCTGACATTTTTGCTTTTTGGGACCTTTATCCATTTGTATAGGCTAGAGTTATTTTCGATTCAAGTTCCACTCTTTTTGTCTTGATATGATTATTTTCTGCTTGACTGCTGATATTTCATGGATGGATGCATCCACTTGAAGGGGTGGTGGGAGGATGATGGTAGCACTTCCTGCACCTTCCTTACGATATAGGTAGCCTATTGACAATTGGGACCGTGTAATGCCCAATCAGATGAGATGCTCCAACATCAAGTGGGCAGCAGCCAGCAGGTTGAACTTTTTTTCCCCTAGCCAGATTGCTGGTCCGAGCCTGCCTCACACCACGGTTAACACAACCACAATTTGCAATAAATCTACTCAACTGTGCTACTACTAGTACAAATAAAAACATGCAGAAAAGCAACTTTTGTTTGTATACTATATTATTGCAATGTGAATGAGCTGGGGGACTCACTAACTATTGACATCAAAGAGCATGCACTCACCGACTGACTGAAGTGAATACAGGTGTGACTGATTCACCCAGACTGGGCAGACACTGGATTTGTGTTGAAGTATCTTGCTGTTGTGGCTCGGCAGTTACGTAGGACTGATGGTGATGAAGACAGCCAGAGTAGGGGTTTAGTGTGTTCCTGTGTTAGGAGGCTGTAGGAGAGTATAATAGCTGCCACCGCACCCTGTATGTTACTTCCTGCTGTCTAATGTGATGCTGACGTCTGATGGAATACTGTCCATGCCGTCCAGTGAAGCCATTTCCCTGGGGAGCTCAGACACTGGGGGAAATAAATTGTTATATGTATTTTTGTGTGTATATGTAGTTTTAATAGTGTGGGGAGGGAGAACAGGTGAGGGAGGGATAGGCATATATGGTTTCACTTTAAGCCGGTGATAGTTGTGGATTGCAGTGCCTATTCAGTGTTGCTTTGGTTGATAATTTGCAGTGCCTCCTGTTTAGAGGGTGCCAATGTGCATGTTCAAGTAATGTGCCTTAAGCTAGGAGTCTAGTCCTGTGTGTAGTGATTCTTCAACTTAATGGAAGCCTTGTATCGCCCTGGTGTGGCCAGTTGCCCCATAATGTGTAGCCCTCCTCATTTTTTTATGAAGTAGCCTATATATTTATAGCCGTTGATGATTTAATAAAGATTGCCCTTCTTGTATTGTATACCATTGTGTTTTGTGATTGTTTAAAGGCTCTGACACTAGTAGTGGTGTTTCTTGCTAAATAAAAATAAAACCCACATTCATTACATTATTAAGGTTAATTAAAAACACTTATTGTGAAAACAGAATTTCTAAAGCCATCCAATCCCAAATATTTGAGGGGGTTACTCACGTTGAATGGGTACTATGCCTTCACATTTAGTTCTGCCTTTTTAGGTAGCTCCTGTTTCTCATCCTTCTCTCACCTTGTCTACAACTCCTTAATTCTCACTGCTCTCTGTCTTTATTCTTGTATCATCCGTTATTTCTGACACCATCCCATCTCTCAGTTCTCTGTACCTTCCACCATTTCCATCAGTCCCTTTCTCACAACTCCTAAATCATTTTGATCATTCCGCCCGCCTGCCTTTTAGGCCCCTGTCTCCTTGCATCTTAAAATGCAAGATGGATGGACACAACATATTCCTGCATTTATTCCCCCTTTTCCTCCCCAAATTCATCCCTGCTTTACTCTCTCCATGGGGAGTCTAGAAGATGCCTTCCATTTATTATTTATCTCCATCCCGTTGTCCAGCTGCTCTCTGCTATCACACATGTGCACACAGACGCACACATATAAACACATTTGGAATTGAGTCTGTCCCTTATCCTCCTCGTGTGGGTTTATTTTAGTAAAGGAGCAGTAGACCGAGTTGTTTTTTTGGTGAGCCCCAGTGGGGATAGAAGTCACATCTCAATTACTGTATGAAGAGCCTTAAGATGAACTGAATAAAGACAACAACAAGTACACCAATAATAAAAGAGAAATGGGACAAGGAAGGATAAAGGACCAATATAATTGAATAGCAATTGAAGGAAAGGAAGCAGTTACCCATAGAGCAAGAAGAGGGGTGACAGATGGAGAGAAAGGCAGAGGGGAGAGGGGAAAGGCTTTGTTATACTAAATGGGTGCCAACTGGAAAACTGACAAGACCATTTGAACCACCGGGGTGAGTGTGAGTTTGTTCGGCAAATCTGAGGCTCTGAAAGTGAAAGGCTTTGAGTTGCAAGACCCTTTCCTTGTCTGACTGCACTGAGCTCAGGCTTGAGTGGCAGCAAGACAGAAATCTAATAGCCATCTTGACAATTTATGATGGTTTTGTAACTTAAGGAAAAAAATAAATTGTGTCACATTTCACAAAAGCAAGAGATGATGGTCAAATACTCCTTGTTCAATTCTGCATGAACAGGTCTACTTGTACAAGATTGGCAAATACTGAGACAGGATAGACAGAATTTGTTTGTGGTGAAAGAATTTAATCATAATGTATTTTTTCACTGACGAAAAACACAAAAAATGAATTGAATATGTTCCTGTTTTGAATTATAATTTGTAACCTTTATTATATAAAAAGCAACAATCCCCTTGAGGCTGCACTAAAGTGATTTTAGAATAACTGAGAGGGTTTGTCAGTGCTGGGCCTCCCCAGGAGCTCTAGCAGGTTTCAAAATCCCTGTAAAAAATAACCTCTTGTGGTTTATTACTGAAAAAAAAAGAATTCTGCTAACACTTTGAAATACAAACGCTCCAATTTTGTGCCACTCTGATTCTGGGAATGGCAATTTGCAAATGCATGCATGATTTGTACTCGCTGATTTAAAGGTGACATATTATACCCCTTTTCCACAAGTTAACACAGTTCCCTGGGGTCTTAATAAAATGTCTCTGACATGCTTTACTCAAAACATCACAAGGATCAAGCCCCACAGCAGCCTTCTCACATTGTTTAAACAGCCCTGTTCAACTGGCTGGTTTGAGTGCCTGTTCCTTTAAATCAGTGGTTCTCAACCTTTTTTTGGCCAGCGCCCCCCTATCCATTATCCAGATCCCTTACTGCCCCCTGTCAATTAAAATGTAGGCTAATTGTCTTCCCTGAATATTATTTTTTATTATTATTTTGTGTTATTTCATTAAAAAAGCATATCATTGAATGTCAAATAACAGATTTGATTTAACTGGACAGTTGGAATATCATTATCATTAGTTTCCCAGGGAGCAAAATTGCCATGTCAGTAGATATTAGGGATGCATGATATTGGATTTTTTGCCGATATCCGATATGCCTAAATTTTCCATCTAATTTTCGCTGATTGCTGATTGCTGATGCCGATATATGCTCGCATTTTTTTCACCTGGCTGAGGAGACTATTACACATGCAATCATAGATTGCACTAAGTACGCTCACGATAGCCAATATATGACAGAAGAACTTAGGAAGACTGAAGTTCAGGAGCTCAGCATTAAAACTTAATGAAACCTGCCAAGTGGATCAAGCAGTAGAGTTTTCTTTGAGTTTATTAGACAGACAGGATTAATGTGTAGGATTTAATCTCTGGTCCACACGCCGAAGCAGAAGGTGGCAATAACGCACCTAATACGCTAGTTGCCGACCGCCGTTATGAACCAAAAAAAAGAAGTTTCTTTTTCAACCAGAGTGGTACATCCTGTCAGTGGAGGTGTTTCCTATCTGTTCAGCCGAACACAGCAGCTCCTCCATAGACTGTTTCACCCTGAAGGTACGGTGCTTCCTCCGCAGGCTCCATTTCACTCAGCTGCCCAACAGACCAAATGCTGGACCCGCTAGCATTATGTCGAAGCATGACACACCTTCGCAAAGGTAGCCATGGGTGGGAATACTCCGATGGGGGGTTGGTATAATTCTAATGAGCTCCCAAACGATATAGAAGGGCAAGGCAAATCTGAATGGCTTGTTGATCACATGTTTTCTGACCAAGGCAGCCCACAAAAAACTGACTGGGTTGTCCACCTTTACAGTTTGTGTGTTAGTAGGAACATCAGAGACCCAATGTGTACAAGCAATGGAAAAGTGAGTTTTTCATAGTATCTGACCTTTAAGTAAATCTGGTTCATTCTCACTGCAACAGCTTCCTCTCAGAGACAGCTGGTGTAATGACAATTTTCATTTTTCTCCCCCTCACAGTATCTATTCGAAAAGAAGAAAGGGAAACCCAGGAGAGAAGGTTCTGGCAGGGTTCGATCCTTGAGCAGCAGGGGCACTAATATTTAATTCCAGAGGCAGTAGGGGTGTGGACTCTGAGCCCAAATTGTTTCTGAGCCACATTTTGTGACCACAATTTAGACAAAAACAGTAGAGCAGCGGCAAACACACAAGTGAGTACTTGAGAACAGTGTTTGAGTAACAGCACTTAGATCAGTTTCACCACTGAAAGGGCGAGCAAGCAAACGAGAAAAGACAGATAGAGGCAACAACTCTCAACAGATACTGCAAACAAACGTTCAAAATGACAAAAAAAAAGCAGATGGCTTTCTGTCACATTTTAAGTATTTAAGATCATTTTTTATTAAACACTTGTATTGCCACAAATGTGTGAAAGCACTTCCTGAACCAAAATCATATCTACCAGCATCATACAACTGTGTATTCTTTTGGTGATACATAACAGCCTTTTATCACATTAAATCATTTTTTATTTCATACATTTTGCAGCACAGTAAAATCTGTTTTGATAGCTCTACAAAATGAGAGAGCAAGGGAAAGTGACTAGTTTTCCTGAAATGTGTGGTAGTGACGGCAGTGGTGTGTGTGTGTGTGTGTATGTATGAGTATGTGTGGTTGTTTGACAGAGTGAGACATTCCTCAACTCCTTTCAATTATTTGGAACTCAAACTGTTCTGATGCTGATAACACATTTTGCAGCCCACACAACTACACGGGGGAAGAACAACATTATGCTTTCAGCACACATTCCGTGAGGTGTGTGTTTACTCTACATGTGTGCTTTGTGTTATGGCAAGATTTTTTTATTGTACGTATGTGTGTGTGTGTGTGTGTGTGTGTGTGTGTGTGTGTGTGTGTGTGTGTAAGAATGTTGTGAATGTGTGTAGAAAATTTCCATGGTTTGGATTTTGATGGTACCTTGAAGAAAAATCTAAACTGATTTTTGTGTGGCCGTGTGCATGTCATTGTGTGTGTGTGTGTGTGTGTGTGTGTGTGTGTGTGTGTGTGTGTGCATGCACGCATGCGTGTGTGTGTGTGAATCCAGTGTAAATACATGCCCACATAACAATGCTTAAAAAGTACTGATTGACTACAGAAATATAAACTCCTGTATAATATAATGCAACTATTTTTAGCAAGATATTTCAGAATTAAGAACACTAAACATTTTAAGTAAGGTAGTATTTATTGCAGGAGTACTGCATTAACAAACAGCATCAAAAACCTAACCCTGTACCTCTGTATGCAAAAGGTACAGGGTTAGGTGAGTCATGTTTATAAAGCATGGTCTTCTTTTTTTTTTTTTAAGCATGTGGCTTGAGAAAAGGAGATGCCTCATGCTGTAAGGTTGTAGTGTAGATGCTGTGCAACATGATCGAAGAGGTAAGAGAAACCTGTGCCCTGATGTGAGAGATCCCTGCTCCCTGATTTGTGTTCTATTGAGAAGCTAACATGTATAAATGCAGTCCATGGACGGGAGGTGAAAGCCTCTGAGTGTTGTTCATGTTTGTGTGTATCTGTGCTACGCTGGAGCAAGTCAGAGACTCAGAGTACCATGTAAATCACCTGGGTGATTTACGTGGCGTGTTCTCTCCTCTTAATGTTTCTCCTCTCTTTTTTCCTCATTGACTTGCATGGGTTTTCATCTGGTTTGTTTTTCAAGGCCTTAACGGTCAGTTTTCGCCCAACAGCTACCAAACTTCATGTACTACCTTAGGCTATTTCATCTAACACTCAGTGAATGGTGCTTTCACTTGCCTTTTTGTCTGGAGGACTTTGTCTGGGCTACACGTACCGTTGGTGCACTTTATTTTTGGTTGAGTTTATTTTTGAAGTTCTAGGACTTATCGTTGCACTGTTTTGGGGGCTCCAATCTAAAATCCTGCCTAGGGCACCAACATAGTCAGGGCCAACCCTGTGTGCAGCAACTGCCTGCTTGCCTTTGTTGTTAACTGCATGACCAGTCACACAGATGTGGAGCGAAGGTAATGAGGAGAGGGAGTGGAGGGGGGGGGGTCGTAGTGCGAAGAGGTGACAGACAGAGCATGAGGAGATACAGGGTAAAAATAAAGGAGGGTTCTGATGGATGGAGAAGGAAAGAGGGGGAGCGAAAGAGGAGGAGGAGGAAGATAGGATCAGAGATGAGGATAGGTTTGTTGTTACCCACATGACTGGACACAGGTACAAGACAGAGGATGGGGGGAGGCCAAGAGAAGAAGAGGAGGAAAAAGAGGGAGGGCTCAGCAAATGGAATATGCACAGAGAAGAAAAGCGTGAGAAGGAAATGAAGCACTTTGGTTAACTTTATGACTACAAAGTAAAATAGAGGACAGGATGGAAAGATGAGAGGGGGAAGAAAACTAGAGCAGACACAGGTGTGCTCCAATCCTTCAACCCATTTTCACTGACTGTGACTGGTGAAGGTGCAGTCATGAATGATTTAAGATGATTTTTTTTCAGAAAAAAGGTTAGAAGTTTGAGAAGGACAGGACACTGGGCAGAAGATGGGAATTATGCATTTATGCTCCGCTTGCACCTCATAAAAATGGAACTGTTGTTGCAGTAAGAGTTGAATGTAGGGAAAGAGACAAATGGGTCAGACATATGCGGATAAAAAGCCATATTTAGGGTTGGAGGTTAAATTCAGCCCAAAAAGTTAAGTCAAATAACTCTTGAAAGAAAGTTATCTCTACTTCAACTTTGGCTGTGTGGGTAAAGGTACCCAGTGAGAGTTTGTTTCTGTTTGTGTGTTTGCTCACCTGGACAGGCCTATACTGAAAAATATCACTATAACATTGCTGTAATATTTTGATTACATTATTTTGACCTTAAACTTTTCCACATGATAGTTCTTAAAACATGTATTGGTTAAAAACTTTCAACAAAACTACAATAGTATATGCTTTACCTTTTGAATCTTGATTACAGCTGATTATATAAGAACTAATAGTCCGCCTCCAGAGGAATAAAGCACGCTGAAAAGATGCACAAAGCCTCAGGGAGGACATTATCATCTGGAAAAAAAAAGAAAAGAAATATAATAAAAAAAAATAATAAAAAAAGATCATGTCTCCCCCACAGCTTCAAATGGTCTCATTTCCACTGTTTTTACTTTCTTTTTTTTCTCTGTGCACCAGAAATGTGCACTTCACCATAGATTATTGACTGTCTTGTGCACCCCCAAAGGGATCTAACAAAGATGAGATGAAGGATGTTTTGTTTGTCAAATAGATGCACTTTTTGATCCATAAGCAACATGACATCTCGGATCCCCGAGGAGCAGCAGAACATCAACAGCTTGCCATACACTGTACATAGAATATGAGGTAGCATATTTTCTACTTATTTAAATCCTGCTGTATTCTGTTCTGTACAATTACTCATTAAATGTCAGGTCTGCAGACTGCTGATTATATCTATTTAAAACCCCTTACCATTCCTGTAAATTCTTGTAAAATTAGCCTAAAACGTCTATCCCAGGCATATCCAAAGTAAATTGAAATCTGTTCTTGAACCATTTGGAGTGCATGCATGGTTTTAGTGTCTTTTAATGGGTAAAAATTAAGTTTAAGTTTAACAGTCCGAATCATTGTAAGTGCTTCTGGCATTGAGTAATATAATTTTGAACACACTGAAGTAGAGGGTTTTAAATTCTGCTTGAATATTTCTTTTGCAAACAGAGACCTGCAGATGACCGATTGCTGGGACCACAGAAAACAAATATTTTACGCATGTTTTTCTGAAGGTTTGCCAAAAAAAGGCCATTTGGAGACTGCAAAGCACACCTGCTTCAGAGTAACTAAAGCATAAACACATTATAGTGCTTTTTTCCCTTCTTGAAACTAAACTTTGTGCAAATAAAAGAGTCAAAACAAGTGCTATGGTGGAAAAGCGTTACATAAAAAGTTTACATAAAAACCAACACACAGCAAACTATTTAAATTTACATAATTTCCTTGTTGTTGTGACTGGCTTATTGTGGCTTTATAGAACCCATTAAAACTGCATATGGTCATTTTCAGAAATCGTTGGCTATACTAAGCGCCAGTCATCAGCATAATCTGTTCCAAGCAGCTCGGTCTTTACACGAAAGAGCGTTGAAAGCACTTCCTTTCAACGCAGACTCTCATTGGTTATTATAGGCTGTGGACAGGACATGGAAGGGTCTAGCTGCAGTCTTGCAGACTTACCCTAACCCTACATGACACACCCACTTTACTTCACGACACATCCTGCCGACCCTAACCCAAACCCTAACCATCCCCTTCCTCCTGTCTATACCTAACCATGTGGGTGTGTCATGTTGTAAAGTGGGAATGTCATGTAGATACTGCACGCTGATGCTGCGGCTGCAGCTGGATTGATTGAAGTGGGGTGTCAATCGAGAGGTCAGAGTGCAGCCACCATTTTGATACTGAGATATCACTAATATTTACCTGCTAACGCAAGTTATGACGGAAAATACCTGGAAGATAAGCACATCTGCCAGCTAATTTGAAATGATGCAACAGCAGGTCATGGGTGTTTATTGATGAAATAATGTGTTTTGGACTAAATATTTTACTGGATTGGATTGACTGGACCTTTGCCAATGTAACAAGACCGTTTTTGTCTGAGTTTTAGGGATCAGTGGAGTAATATGAGGCTTTATAGGTGAGTTGCCTGAATTCTATAATTGTTAGTTCGAATCACAAGAATCTTAACTTACAAAAGATCTTCGCATGAATACCCACAAAACAGAGGAGTTGTGCACATTAACTGCAATACATAAATTCAGTTTGGGGTTTACTGTATGTTACAGTGAAGTGCATTTCCAGCCAACAGCAGTTACATTTCAGAGAAAAATATATCCATATTTCAGCCATATAAATAACTTAACACCAATTATAGAGACTTCAAGACATATGTACAGCTCAGTTTTATTTAGCTCATCCTCCAACAGTATGGTCAAAATATTCCTTCATGAACTACAGACTACATGTGAATTAATTCAACTCACTGTAATCAAAAGTGTGTTGTTGAGTAAGATAAGATAAGATATACTTTAATGTCCCTGTATGCTGCAATTTGTTCTGGACTCCGTCCTGCAGTTCCACATAAGATAAAATCATAGTAAAAGAAAAAATGTCTGCATCTTAACAGCACATGACTTTCATACACGTACACAGTTTGCACATACACATATACAACAGTTGCCTGTACACATTGACGCATACACACCTACTGACAATGGCGACATATTACACAGGTAGGAAAAAGCTGGAACTCTGGGTGGAGAATGTGATTTGGATCAGATACTATTTTCTGTGCCTGTCTGATAATAGATTGCTCATAAATGGTTTGGAGGGATGAGTGTTTTTTAACCCCCATAATTTTCATAGCAGTCTGTACCAAATGAGTGATCTGTGATTTCAACTGTACCATCAAGTAACCATACTAAGCTTTGATACCATATTTTATAATACTCTCTAATACTGCATAGTAAAATAGTAACATGAACTTCTGTTCAACTCCATGGACCCTAAGTCTATGTAAAAAAATACATCCTCTGTTCACGTCTTTCGCAGGGACTTTCAAAATGGACCCTCAGGCTGTGTTTACAATTCCATGAAGCGTCCCTTTTAATACTGTATCAAAGACCAAACTGACAGTGAAAATATGTTAAAATTTGATAACTACTCACATACAATATAACTTCTTTTAAATAAAAGTTTTGGTTTGAAGTAAAAATACTTTTCCACTGACATTCGCTGAATATTTCAGAAACTACACTATTTAAGGAATTTGAGATAAGCTGTGGTTGCAATTAGTTTCTTTTAATTGGCTAACAAAATTATCATTGTAATAATGGGTATAATAATTAGATTACTTGATACTATGAGAAAATAACTTTGTTTTCCTGAAGACTCAAGATTACGATCACATACAAACCACTCTCGACTTTGAAAGTTTGTTTGTCACAGTGTCTTCTTTTGGACGACCATCAGGGGGCTCCAAAGTTTGAATTCTACACTTATTAGCTTTTAAAAATCTCCTTTAAAAAAGCACATTCAGAACTCTGACCACAGCATTGCAGTACAACACTACAGTGTTTCAGTGCCAAACTAGTGAACATGTTTTCAAATTGTTGTTGTGGAAAATTTTGTTTTTGTGCTCACAGCAAATTGTTCAATTTTAAGACTTCATGCTAACCTCAAGAAATTGTGAGACAAGGCTCACACAGAAAGACATGTCCAGGCAGTCCCGTGCATCCTGTCAACTCCAAAGCAAAGCTGTTTACAAGCTGATCAGTGCTCAAATAATAGATTTCTGCAAACACACACACACACACACACACAGATAGCACAGGGTAGAGAGAGTGGGAGGGAAACACAGATACAGTCAGTCTGAAAGCTGATCAGTGCTTCGCTAATGGAGTTCTGCAGAGTCATAGCTCTCTGGTCTCCTAATTGACTTCCTGTCATCTGCATATCATTTACATACTGTTACCCTGGGCAACGAGGTATAGGAGAGTCTTGTGTGTGTGTATGTGTGAGCGATTGTGCTCTCGTGTGTTTAGTTAAGTGGGGATGAGTGCAGTGTAAATGCTGTTAGATAGGCCCATTAATCATGTGCTTAACCTCATCAGGAACTCAGCACACACACACACACACACACACACACACACTCACACACTCACATGCACACAGATAAGCAAAGTGAGAGAAAGTGAGAGGCTATGAGAGTTGGAGAAAAAAAAAACAGACTGAGAGAGAGATTGAATAAGGAAAAAAAAACCTTAGTAACAGCTGTCAATAGGGGGTGACTGTTGTGGTGGAGTAGGTCAGGCATTAGGGTTGGTGGTTCAATCCCCAGCAAGTGTCCTTGAGCCATACACTGGACCCCATATTGCTCATCATATATACAAAAGCATGAATGAAAAAATATGTCAATAAATTATGTCAATCCACATAACACAAGTTAGCTAATGCAGCTTCAAGTCAGCTTTATGCAAAGCATAAAAGTGAAAAGAGACAGTTCCAGAAGTCTCAGCAGGATCCTAATATTTCCCTGCACTTGGGATGGTGTAGGGACACAATTCTGATGACATTAGATGTTTGGTTTTGTAGATTATCAGCAGCTTCGTTACACTTCGCCACCACCAGCGGTAGGGATAATTATTGGATTTTTGTGATTCACAAATTTAGGAAAAGAGAGCCTGAGTAATATGTCTGTGGAGGGAGACAGTCTCAGTGTTAATATTCAAGCCATCAGTCTGATAGTCTATACTGTGAAGATTTTCCTAGCTAGACACATTAACTAAACTAGTGGACTCCACACTTGCACTAGCTTTGAACCTCTCTAATCACCTGCAATCTGCTGAGTGTTAAGTTCCCAATGTCAAACTTGTTTACATCAAGTTCTGTCAAAAGGTGTCTTTAAACAACTTCAAAGCCTTCATACCCACTCATCACTCACTTTTTTTTTTTTTTTAACAAGCAGCCAACCTATAGTTTGGAGGTGTCGACCATCAACAGCTAGCTTAGCCCTGGTCAGTAAACACAGGACTACTTTAGAAGTCTTCACCCTGCTGTGAAGCAAAGAGTTTCACACAACTCTGAACAAAACCCAAGTGACTCTTAAGTGTTGTTAACTGGTGGTGCATAGTAATCACATCCCTCCTCTTTGGTAGAAGCTAACTGCCTCCAAGTAATGCTTTACTGCCCAACAGTGGCAGATGCTGCCTTCAACCAGCATTGCCAGATGGGAAATTTTAAAGTATTGTATTCTGAGGAAAATTATCGTACAAGAGTTCTAACCAAGAGCGCAAATAGGTGCAAATGTGCATTTTTCGGAAAACACATTTATTGAGATGAATTACTTTTTGACACTGCCTACAAATCTAGCCACATTGTTTAAAAGAAAAAATATATAAAAATGCTGACGTTATATGATGCATTGGAGGGGGTAGTCTGATTGGCTGGAAAGATGAGAGAGAAAAGATGCATAAACACAGATGTAGGATCCATATTTAACTATCCTGAAATTAATTAAAATGAAATAGCCCAGACAGATTACAACGATTAATTCTAAGTGTCACAAAATGATAAAATTATTGTACATTATGGGACTTTTAGCATTATTGATCATACATCATACAAAGGGCAAAGTTATTGTACAAATACAATTTTGGGCTTTTAATTGATTAAGTAAGTGTTTCTATTTTTCTCTTGCGCTATTTTTTACAATTATCTGTCATGCACGTATATGTTTTTATGCTTGTATGTGTATACATACGCCTGTCTCTGTGAAGCACTTTGGTGCAAAACCTGTTTGCTTTTAAAGTGCTGTATAAATAAAATAAACTTGAAACTTGAAAGAGTTACACAGACAAGAGATAGGGAGCACAGAGAAAAGTAGGGTAAAGTGAGATAAGTGAAACAAAATTACAGAATGAGTAAGGAACCTGCTCTCCGTATCCTAAAAAGGAAATTAAATCCAGCCTGATCCCTTTCCTATGTTAATCTGCCAACAAAGCCAAGATGATGGAGAGAATAATGAGATTAACAGAGCAGTGTGAGCAATGGACTCACACCTAGAAATACAGACTTAGTATCATGTTTCTCAGCTGGTGGCCCAAAATAAATAACTTGGTATTGATACTTCAAAAATGACGGGTTACATCAGTCTGTGAGGCCTATATTGTCCCGATTAAAAATATAACCAAACACCAAAACTGTCCAAAAGGGAAATCTTGAAATTCTGACATGACAGAGATTAAAAATGTATTGTGTATACGTCTATATATTTCTAGTAAAAGAAAGAATTATAGCGCACACTTTTCTCACGTGCTTATCACTGTATCCTTTGCAATGTCTTGCAAAACCATGTACTCTCTTTCTCATTCTTTGTCCCACATGTCAGATGCCCTCTTTCTTTATCTCTGCTGTCACTCCTCACTGCACTCCGCTGACACACACTTGGAAGCGCACGGACAGTGCGGTGACGAGCTGTAGTAAGCTGGGAAACCATCCTTTACCCGGAGGAACCATGCTCAATCCTGTATGACAGCAACCATCCATCCTGCTCAAGTGTCCTTCAGCGAAAACACTGAATTCCTTCCAAGTCAGCTCTTCCAGTATCGATTGAAAATATCACACATACATACACTGGGAATACAAGAATGGAACACAGTGAGAATTAGCTGCGTGTGTGTGTGTGTGTGTTTGTAACCGCTGCAGGTATGTGACAACAACATTTGTGTGTATTTAATTATTATGTTGGTTTGAGCACAGTCATGGTTGTGTTATGTGCATGTTGCATGTGCTGTACTGTATATGGATGTTGTTAATATGTTAATATGTGCACACTCAGCATGGGGCGATGTGTTATTTTGAAGTCTCATCTGATAAAGGTGTGTTTAGTGTGTAATGACAAGTTTGCTGAGCAGAGGCTCAGCAGGAGGCTGAAAGAGACAGAGAAGCTTAAGTGAGAGAGAGAGTGAGAGAGTGTGTGTGTGTGTGTGTATATGTGTGCTGATCTAGAGAGATAGATGAGAGGGGAGGCTAACAGAAAAAGAGATGAAAGACAAAGTGGAGAAAAGCTGGAAGTGGTTTGGGGAGATGGAGAGAGAACAAGAGTCTTGAGCAGAGAGAAGAGGAAACATAGCGAGAGAGAGGCAGAGCCAGTATTTAGAGAGGTCTAACCAAAAGTGCGCTAATAAAAGAAATGCTAATTAGGAAATATATCAAGGAAGAGTTCAGAGACAGAAAGAGGAGGCTAGAAGACACAAGAGGTGCTGTAGCTGGATAGGTCTGATTCAGTCAAGATTAGCCTCGGTGAGCTGAAAGTTAACGGGTAGAGGGGAAGCTCTGAGATATGGTGTAATATATGCAAGACAGCCCACACTCTGCACAGTATAGTGTACATGATAAACACAGATAAAAAAATGCAACTTGAATATGGTATGCTCATGTACAGTATGATAGTTGTGCAATGCACAGTAAAGGTTAAACATTTATTTATAGAGAGCATCTTGGAATTTCATTGTGCTTTATATATATATATACACAGAGCATTAACATTACAGAGGGAATCAACAGCATATGAGAAAATAAAAAACATAATTATGAGTATAGATTGTGAATTTGTAAAAACTAATAACATCTAAGATTACAAAAAATAATTGTATATCAACAATTTAAGAAAAATGCAAAAGCTGCCTTTTTCTTGGATAAGCAAAATTGAGACAGACAGAGGAACACTTTTATGAGCTAAAATATTTTGTCCATTTCAGTTTTTCTTTTTCAAAAAAAGGTAGGTATCAAAGTGCTTGGTTCATTCAGATTAGGATTACCTGCTTTCTCCTAATCGGACTGTTGTCTGTCTGTATGGTTTGTTCCTGTCTTCTTCTGGTCATTTGTAGAGATTTCTGTTTCCTTTTAACATCACAGACAGCATAAGGTTAGCTTGATATATTCATGTTTGTGTATGTATATGTGTATATGTAAGTGAGCGCATTACGATATGGGCACGCAAATCATGACAGCATGGAAGCGCGGAGAGCAAAGGTTTATTGATTGTCTTCAAATGAACATGCACACACACATGCAGTTGCATATTGAGAGAGCAATGCAGATTGAATTTTGTGGTACTAAAGACACACACATACACACACACAGAAGCAGAGCAAGTGAGGCTTATTAAATGCCTTCATATCAAAAGCACACAGCTCTCACACTTCAAAGAGGAGCAGAGACCTGAGGCACAAAACACAACACAACTTAGAACTCACTATCTCAGCTTACACACACGCACACATGTATGTCTGAGGACAGTCTATAAAACTTTTCACTTGTTACACTAAACTTGACCCTCACCATTACACACCACACACACACACAACAGTTACAAGAACAGGTCCAAAATAACAAAGTATACATTCAGTATTATTTTCTGCATATACACTGGCAAACACACAGCCGTGCTGTAAGGCTACACAAGCTGTAGGAGGCTTATATATTTAATGCAGTCTTTCATAAACACGCAAAAAGCATATGCACACTACCCTCCCCTTTATAACTCCTCTGTAAGTTAATAGCTTCTGACACAGAGACGAAAGGAGGACAGAGTCTGTCATTCACTTCAGTGATTCTCTCTATCCACTAAAGGAACGTTACACATTACTGACAGGTCAAATCACACAGCACTTTGGTCTCAAGAGAGCAGAAAAGAGAGTGATGCTATTCTTTAGTTCTCCCGTGCAGGCTGACCATATGGTGTGCTGTGGAGCTTTGATTTCACTACAGTGTATTGCGTCACCGTGGTGGGCCTTCATGTCAAGGTTATTACCGCCACTGATGAAAAAAAATAGAGAAAAATGCACCACAGAAATTAATGTGGAGATATCGTTTTTAGGAATCAAGATAACCACACATAGACGGTGCTAAAATTGAGTTTTTGTGCAGTAAATCAGGTTTGAAGCCGGAATAGACTCACAAAAGATGATAACATTACAGCATGCATAATATGTATATCAAGCTATTCAAAGAATGTCATATTTCGGGAGGTACACTAGCTGTCAATAAGAACTAATTCGTGACATCAGGCTGAAGCATACCCACATATCTCTAATATTGCCTCTTTTTTTACTCCATATTGACATTATACATGGAATTACTCATTTTTACTATGTATTAGGAATGTGCAGAGAGCCCAGTATTTGTATTTGTGTCTGTATTTGTTGAGGCAGCAAAATTATTTGTATTTGTATTTGTATTCAAATAAAAGTGGAAAGAGGCTTAAAAGTCCTGTTTTTGTTTTTAGTACGCTTTTAATTTTAGAAAATTAAAGTGTTACAATAAGTGTTCATGAATAAACTACCTAATTAGGAGGTCCCCACACCGGGTCTCAAACTGGAGTCTCCCAGATCATAGATGACTGCTTGACTGCTCTGACTTCTGAGCTAAAACTTTACTCATCACCTCATTGCAGACAGACCTCTACCTATTTGTACACCCATAACACAGAGACAGCACACTGTGTAACGTGTAGGGAAGAACTTCAAAGGCGATTATTGATTTGCACTTTTCATTTATTGCCTATTTTTAACAACCTAAATTTGTAATATTAATACAAATTTGTAATAATTCTAATAAATTAATCATAAGAAAAGGATTGACTGATTTGGGGAGTAGTGACTTGACAGTTCCAGCTACAGAAGATTAAAATGAAGACTTCTTACTCAAAACTATATTGACCATATGGAAAAAAGTGACACCTACACTTATAAAATGATTTATAGTACAGCACAAAAAAATAGCCGGCTGGTTCCTCCTCCCATGGAGGAGCAACTGGATGATAAATCAGAGGTTATGTTTTTTTTTTATTCCTTTTCTGAAAGTGTTTTGGAAATAAAGTCTTTAAAATATGACTGTTTGTCATACTATGGGAACTCATTGGATGGTATTTCAGCTACACAAATATCTGCAGGACCCAAAGGAGGAATATTGTTTCTTGGTTTAGACTATTCATCAAAACACATATTGTCACATTGACCCACTAGAAGATCCTTGACTGTACTGTTCTCATTAATCTGCAAACTCTTGTCTTTATATCTAAACTTTTATATACAGTATTTTTTTTTTATCCAAACCATGAGTATAATTATATCTCCTCATGAAAACAAACAGACACTTCAAAATTTCTCTCTTACAGTGGAAAGGGACATTTTGTCAAAAAAAACGCAACCAATCACCAAGTTTTCCCTGGAGACCTGCTCTGTGCATCTGTCAATGTGCCAATCTGACTGCTGCACCAAACTGTCATTGCAACATTTACCGATTAAAAGCAAGAGGGCCAGAACTGCTGAGGGAATTGTAAACACACTCACAGACTCAGAGACACACAGTCTCACACATTTACAAGTATGTGCACAGCTACACACACTCACAGGCACGCAGCAGGAGGTGGTAAACACTCTAATTGGAGTGGTAACAAGCTCTCTGTCAATCAAAACCCTCTTCAGATCACTTCAGTATACTGTTCATTCTGGTCCAACTCTGCAGCACTTTAATCAGCCACAATGGGGACTATAATTTCTTCTCTGGACCATCTTTGGTATATTTATATGTTTCACTGTGAAGAGTGGCAGTAAACATGGGAGTGGAGGGCTTGGATTTGCTCACTCCATTTAAGCAAGCACATGGCATATATTACCAAGACGCAGGAGGACTGGATTTTAACAGCACTACACTAGCTGCCTGACTTCATATCAAAGGCACATCGGTCACAAACAGGTCCCTTACAATTTGTTCTTAAGTGACCATTTGGACTAAGTGGAGGTTGTATTAAATGTACAACAGAAAACCACAGCAGGATAGTGTCCCGGAGTCAGTTGACTATGGAGGGAGCATGTACTTGACCACTGATTACCAATCGCAGTACCTAACATCTGACAAAACTCAGTGCTTTTTCATTGTAGGTAAGTCAACAGCAGGGTCAGAAATAAATAGATGCTCTTGAAACCAGCAACCTTATCAGCCTCTCCTGTTTACAGGAATGTATTATGTAAAAGAGACAAAATGTAGTTTTTGAGTTAGTGGTCCTTTCTATTTATTGTTGTTAAGGTCCAAGTTTACTTCTTAAATTTTTTTTTTTACCAATTTTGTAACCTATGTTTGATAATAACTGTGGAGCAATTAATATCACATTGTTCAAATCTAGAGAGACATTTAGAGGTTAAGTCAGGGCTTGTTGACAGTCCAGCCAGGTTCATTAATACAATATTTATTATGTTTTTCAGAACAAAGTAAGGAAAAAAGGGGGCACTCTTAATTAAAAAAAAAAACAGCAAAAAGAATCACCTCATGTATTGTTCTTTTAGATTAATTTATTCACAATCAATAGGCTGACAAATCTGCTGACGCGTTTCGGCATAGAAACCTTCCTCAGAGCATTTGTGACAGCAGTGGGTTCTCTTTCTATAAAGGACACATTGCGATCACCAGTCAACAGGAAACAATTGTACTGTACCTGTTCAACCACTAGCTCTGCACTGATAGCCATATCCAACAAAAAACTTTTGAAAAACATACACAAGACTTAACAAAAAAAAGTTTAAAGGTGAATGAGTCATTTGAACCATTGCAGTTTATCTATCCAGAACTTTTGTCTTTGAGACAGAAGTTTTGGAGGTCTCCACCATGTACCAATGACACCTGTTGAAGGCAAACAAACCAAAGAGAGGAAGATGGGCCATGATTCGCTTTCATGTAGTATTTGGTCATATATTCTGTGTTTTTGATGTGATTGCAATATTGTATTCAGTCATTTGCTGCTTTAGTTTTCTTTTTGTTTGGCTAACATAAAATTTTATGAACAATATTAATTTCTTTTGTTTTAAGTATTTGTTGTTTGTTAATAGGCCAACTCATGCTACATTGAGTTATATGTTACATCAAGAGTTACCTTGATTTGATAATTGATTTGCCAGTTCCCTGTATCTTGTACACTATGTGCTGTTTGTCTGTCTTGGTATTTAACATAGGACCGTGGTTTAAGTGAGTGTTCTAAATTAACAATATTATGCCTTGAGTTACTGCCTAAAACTATCACATGTTTACTCTGTGTTTTCTGTTTTTTTCTGGTTGACAAATATGTATCCTAAGTCTTTGTCCTCTGTTTTGGAATCTGTCTCCAGGCCAGGCTGCCAGGGTGGCATTAAATAGGCTTTGCTGACATGTGTAATTTCTACTAATATCCCATGCCAACCATTTATTAAGCCAACAAATACAGTATGTTGTGAGTTGCAAATTTTAGTAATATTAACTTTCAGCACTCATTTGCTATCTCCTAAGAAATGTTTCAAAATGAAACTCCATTTTCCACAGCCAAAGTGATTTTGCCTGTATTCAAATCAATGCATTCAGCAGGCACAATGCAATCATGATAATATGGTAATCAATATAAATGAAGTTATATCTTCACAGTAATATAAGCATGGTATAGGTAATCGTAGATTCATCACAAGTTATTAGGCCTGCAGCAGAAATGTCTATCGATGAGGTAATACATCAAGACAGTGAATATTTCTTCATTCTCTACGTTTCAACATACTTTTACATCCTTCGGCTTTTCAAAAATGCAAGTATGGGTCAGAAAGTGAGTTGCTGAAAACCTGAGATTGTGGCACTTGGAGTTGACTTGTTGGTATGATAAGTAACCTGTCAAACCATTTTGTGTCTAATATTGTGTGACATGACTCACAAAAAGCTGGTAATTATGTCTCATTTACATGCTATTATCCTTTATTCTAAATGCTTTGTTGTGTATCTTTTACCTTTCTTGGTACAAAAGCAATCTCTTCATATCTCTTTCCTGGCATTTAAAGATCAAATTCTTTGTGGTCTCTCCTTGTTTAGATAACAGTAAGTAGATCAAATAGGCCTATTTGCCCAAATGACAAAGAAAAAAAAATTGTAGCTGTTTAAATCCTGATTTAAGAGACTTTTCAAAGTGGCTGGCTGCCAGCAAACTATTAGACTGCATCTGAAATTAAGAGGCTTCACTAATGTAAGCCTTTGTTATATACTAAGTGAGTTCAATGATGTGATGATAATATGCAAAAGCAGAGTCTTATTGAAGTGGCAAACTGCCAGCTAACTGCCCAGCTGTATTAAGAAATTAAGGCTTAGCTAATCTTCAGTTTTTGTGATATGTCTGTCTCTGAATTCCTAATGAGTGCAATGATATGATGATCCTATCTGTCTTGCAAGCATCCAGTGGAGGCAGAATGCCAGCGAACTACTCAGCTGGACAGAGAGAATAGATGCATCTTCTGCTCTTCATCTTCATTCACTCTTGATCTCTCCCTTCGCCTCTTTTTCTGCTTCTTAATGCTTCAAAAACCCAGCTTTTGAAAAGTTTTTCAAACAGTTTGACCAAAAACAAAAATACTGTTTCATGAAGCAACGACTGCTTTGTGGTGTGTCACAAACACATCGCACGCTACCTGATTTTGTCATTCAAAAACATTTTACCATTTATCTGTTTGATTTACATAAACTTATAACACAGTTAACAGTAATAATCACAACAAAACTTTAGTTATATAGCACTTTTTTTTTCAGAAAATGCAATACAATGTGATTCATGGCAGATTAACTAGTTAACTGGTCCTTTCACTCACTTTTCTGCTGAAAAGTCACGAGTTACTACACTTACTTACCAGGTAGTTTTACAAACTTTCATCAGAGGCATCTGGGATTCATGAATAATCTGCTGTTAGCACTCAAGGAGTTATTTCAAACCCAGCTGAAGCATCTGTTGATGGGTAGATTCAGTGTTAAAGTGGTGCCAGTTGGTGCCTCTGGCCTCAGCTTAGTACTGGCTGTTTGGCAAGGATGTCCCCAGGGCAGAGGGAGAGCATTTGCTGGGCAGCATTTCACCAAAAAGCACGGCATGAGAGACTTTTGCTCCAAAGGTGATGGCCAACTTGTAGCCGCAAAGGAGTCTTCAGCAAAGAAATGTTAACACTGAACTTGAATGTGAAACTGAACTTGAAATGAAAAAAAAAAGACAATTTAATATAACAATGATTGGTGATGGATCACTTGTTAACTAGTCATTTAAGTTACATTTTTACTGAAATAAGTCCACATTTACATACAAAATAGGTGCCAAATTAAACATTTGCTCCTAATGTTACTTTATTTTTAAAACTTTACCATGTTGCTTGTTTTACACCTACAAACAAGGCCTATTTTGAATTGTGTATTTCTGTAAAGGAGTTTGGTATGAGCCAAAGTCCTTGAGCGGACATGCCCCCAGCATTTCAAAGCATCCCCATTGGCTATTCAGGAGGAAGCATCAAATGTGGGACATAAGCACTTGTACCTGTAGATTTGGCTCGTAGCTGTAAACTTGGGATTAACAAATACAACTGAGTTCTGTGTGAACTTTTTTCACCTACAAACAGTGTGATAGAGGTAGTATCCCTGGGATGCTGGCTTGATAGCTCTTTTAAGGACAGGCACTCCAATCAGAGAGTGCTGCAAAGAGAGTTCAATCCAAATAAACTTTAATGATCACAGACTGGGATGAGCACACGGCATTGGTTTAGATGTTTGGGTGTGGATGTGGATGTGTGTGTGTGGTTCGAAAGAAAACAGAAAAAAATAACAACACAGTATTAGTCTTCAATAACATATAGTTTCATATATACATTAATAACATTAATATTAGGCTTGAATAGTTAAATTAAATAGATTGGTTAAATTAAATCTAAGCATTCTGGTTTATACATGAAAGAAGTAGTGTTATCTATGGTACAATCACTGGAAAATACACAACAACTTGACTGCTGGCCAGAATGAACAACAACAGAGCCCTCATGACCAAATAACGTAACTGCAGTACTGATTACAGCCACATGGCAAGAGAGGGTCCTTGCCATGGAAAGTGGAATGGGATGGGGTTGGATAAGAGGCAGGGTTGGATGTCCAAATCAGCCCTGTAACTGTTTTGGTTGGATTGCCCCTCCCTTCCCTAAAGCCATTGTGACAACCATTTTCATCCTTTAGTTATGACAGTTGAAATTGAAGGCAATGTAATGTAATCATGGGATGACCGAAGGTTAGATAAATATATGTATTATGAACTATTGTTGTTGCTGAACAGACTAGCCTGTCATATTTGAGAGGAGTAACAATCCATTCTTTGCATCGACATGCTGATTTTAAATTCATACAAAACAACTTAATCAATCTGCTTAAAAAATAGCATTAACTGGAACAAATAGTTGTAACCTCAATCTAAATCAATATGGAATGTATTGGCTCAAACTGTAGCCTACCAGCTTCTTAAAAACTACTTAATGTAGTTTAATGCAATGAAAATTGATACATGTAAATTTTTATTTATTCCACTTTTGTGTTCTGCCTTATACACCATACCATCCTAACTGATGGAGAAGAACCTGTGGCCCTAAGGTCTGTAGATTCACCTTTTTATCACTACCCATTCTGCTTTTATAAGACTGCAGAAAGACATTCTGTCATTAACCACATAAAAACCATGCAATGGTGAAACATAAAGGTAAAAGCCAATTTTAGGCCATAACTTGGAACTACAAGTCAATTGCAAATGAACAGACAACACACATATGTATATAAAGGTACTTAGTTTATCCAAAAGGAAAATCTGACCCGCAAGCTGTGTAGTTGTTAAATATGCACTGTAAATATACTGTATCTATATCATATAGGCACAACATACATATGTATTGCTACCAAAAAGAGCTGTAAAATATTGTAAACTGTCAACCACCGTCAGTTGTACTGCTATTTTGTTTTTGTAGATTGACAATTGTTGCACATCTTTTAGTAATGTTAATCTGTTGGATAGTTTATCACAACAATTTTCTAAATTCTTTATAGTTGTTTATAGATGTATTTAACTGCTTTACCATGCAGTAGTAATTCCCCTTCTCTGGGGTCTTCCAGAATGAGGGCCCATTGGAAAGGAGAGTTGCAGAAGAAAGGGTTCCTCTCAGCACTGAAGAGAAGGATGGGGTATGTGATATGCAATCTGTTATACCTTACCTGAGATTTTCAGCACTTCCTTCTGTTCATCTGCAGCTGTTTGACTGGTAGAAAATGGAAAAAAAATATTTTGTACCACTGACAAGTCTAAATTTAGATAGTGTTTCATGTGCAAAGTTGGTGTGTCATAATTACGCATTCAAAGCTTCTTGTTGCAAATCAGCAGCAGCACTATGAAAATAAGAAAATATTCCTCCAAGTAAATGTACAGCGTAGTAGCAATGTATGTGTTATTTCTCTTTTTCCTGTAGGAGAAGCACCACTTTATAAGTAGTGCTATGGCAGCATCTCGATGGTGCTGTACAAAGAACCTGGGAGATAAAGTCATCCTACCTCAAATTCTTTCCATGGCTCCACTGGACAAAGAAGTGGCTGTCTGTAACCTCTGTGAAGCCAGCAACATGATGGACCAAGACGGCTGGGAAGATATGATGCACCCATTTATGTTCAAATTCAGATTTGAGTCTGACCATATAATGTTTTTGGAGGAATGTGTAGAAAAAGAAAACCTTAAAATTAGTGCCTCTTTTGAGGAGTGCAATTCAACTGAGAGGTTTAATTTAGTCAAAAAGAAGGTGATGAAGGAAGATATTGCATCAGCAAAGCCTTTCACTGTTGCATATCGTTGAACACTTGCTATTTGCTGTAAATATTTACTGTATTTGCTTTTACTATAATTCTATGAAATGCAGTGTAGTATAGCATTTAAAGTATATGGACTAGATATGAGTATGCACAGTATTGACTGAATAATAAATAAAGTATAATAAATTATCAAAATAAATAATGATATAAAACAAATGATATTAAAAAATGAACTTAAATACAGTAGTATATACTGAATATAAAAATATACATATGCCTTGGGGACAAACAATACATAGTATATACATTATGTAGACATTGTATACTGTATATGTATAGTAGCACCACATTTCACATGTGGTATAAAAAGGTATATTTTAAATATATTTATGCATTTAATTGGTGGAAAATTGTTTTAAATATAAGTTAGTTATAATTAGTTGAGTACAGATTTGTATTTGTACTTCTTGCAGTTACATTAGGATATCCATACCCCCCGCCCATCAGATGTCCAGCCCCGCCTATATCTGACCCTGCCTCATTCTGCGAGCTACAGCAAGGGGTTATTGCATGGTGAAACACTACGAATGAATGTAAGAACATGTGCTTATGTACATAATTATCAAAAAATCAAAAAAGTTACCAAAATCACTCAATATTATAGGCATATTCGAAAAGTATGACACTCCTTACAGATACAAAAAATAATTATATTTGTCCAGATAATTTTTACACATTCAAACATTTGAATTCATTTGATCAAAATGATTTTACACATTCACACATTTGAATGTACTCACACAAAATGTTGTTACATATTCAGATATGGTGATAAAGAGCTACAATACTTATGACCCTAATTTGAGCCCATAATAATGGTAGCAAAACAAGCTTTTACAGATTGCTGATAATTTACCAGACAACCTTTCAGTATCTCAAATGAAACCTGTAGCCTATCCTTTTTCCCTTTATGTTCTGCCTTTCTACATCGTTGCCTAAGAGCACGGGTGTCATTTGGCCATGGCTGGGTTTTGGCTCTGGTTTTCTTACTTTCAGAGGGGCAACAGAGTCCAAGATGTCTCAGATTGAATTAAACTTTGTGACCAATTGGTCTGTGTTCAGCTGAAGGGGTTAGGCCTTAATTCTGCTGAGTAGAGGAGGCTATGTACGCATCTGAGAATGTACTTGCAGTAGATGTATTTATAGAATAGGAGTAACAAACAGGTAACTGAGGTTCGGGGACAGTGTGAAACAAGGTGGAGAACCTGATACACTGATGGTCTGAGACACCCAAATCCTCAACATCCAGAAAGGCAATGGTCAGAACAAGTGTACATACAGGACTATAATAGTAAGTCCAAGGTATGGCCATGGTTGTAAGTTGGGCTGGTAACATGCTGAGTAAATTTGAGTGAGTCCATAGTTCCAAGAAATTCAGCAGTGCTGGAATTGGATTGAATGTCCACATGAAAATGAAAATCCCCTGAGAGTAAAATTTGCTGTCCTGTAAACAGTAGCCTAAGATGAAACTGGAGAGGAAGAGGGGATTCCAGGGTGTGTGTGTGGAGTGTGAACAGTCAGTCACGTGGAGAGGACTGCACCACATGCTATATATTAGTGGCTAGCATTTGTGAGCCCAGTCTGTTCAGGTGGATTCCATGTCTCTTAAAAAGAGACAACTGATCCCAAAACAGATTAAAATTGTCAATAAAATCCACATTGTGAGCTCTACAAGCAGACTGGAGCCAGTTGTGAAGACTCAGGACTCTGATGCTGAATTGACTGGCATCACTGGACAGTGTGGGAATGGGACCAAAAATAAAAACGGATTTGCCACATTGTGAGAAGTCTAGGTTGGATGGTAGCAGGACAGCAGGGGCATCTGCCCGGTGGACTGGAGCCTCATTGTACAGAATCGTGTAGTGGTTGGAGAGATCTAGGTGACATTGAGGTCCAGCCCCCACCATATCTCTCTTTCTGCCATGAACCACCTCAGTCCAGGATGACTGAGACCAGCGGAAGGTGCGATTAGGTGTGAAGCTGAGAACATGGGCCTTAGGTCTGGCTCCTGTTCAAACCCATGCAGTGTCCGGCTGCGCTGGGGCAGCTGCTGGTGGTGAGGCTGCATCCAAGCCCACAGTCTCCGCAACAGTGGGGCTGCACAACACCATCACCTCTGATCCATGTTCAGAAGACTGTCCACTCTCCACAGCTGATGGACAAACTGATCGGACACCGGTTGTCGGTACCAGTACCCGCATTGATCTATGCTAGCCACGAAAGGGTGGTAGCAGAGTCCAAGATCAAGGCTTGTGATATTTGGAAGGAGGGGGATCGGGCCAATGGTACAGCAAGAGCAGACGACTGCATATACAAGATATGCTTTGCCTGGATAGAAGATATCGATCATCCTGTCCTTTTCCTGGTTTTCTGTCTGCAGGTGGTGGATATTGTCCTTCAAATGTGAGTTCACAGTCCTCACACATGACCATGTGTCATATAAGGTGATCAAAGATCATTAAAATAATTTTAGTGGAATAAACCACATGGATAAAATAAGTTAGATCAGAAATATCCACTTAAGAAAATGGCTTAAAACCAAAAAAGAATTGTTTGGCGGGACTCCTAACCGGTATACACAGCTGGCGTCACAGCGAGATGACATGTCAAGAGA
The DNA here is from genome assembly GCF_910596095.1 of Thunnus maccoyii. Lineage (NCBI taxonomy): Eukaryota > Metazoa > Chordata > Actinopteri > Scombriformes > Scombridae > Thunnus > Thunnus maccoyii. The sequence continues at coordinate 16,385,947 of NC_056538.1, forward strand.
AGACATATGCCATATGCCAATATGGTGAAGGATGACTCATATGACCACTTTTGTCCACATCTCTGTACACCAGTGCCTATGGTTTTTGCAACACTGAACTCTCAAATGTGCATTAATCTTTGAAATGAGGGGTTTATCCACTGCAACCCTACTATAATATCCCTCTCCATGTAATTGTTGACAGATTGTTCTTGCTGACACAGTCTGATAATGTCCTGCATTGACATTCTCAGTCACTTGAGGAGGAGTTTCTGTTTTTCCTTATATATCGCACTAATGCACAAGCATCATGGTCATCAAATGTGCACTGTTGACCAAAATTTCAGACCCTAGTTACTATGTCTTTCCCATAGATCTAAATGCAGTCAGTCACTGTTCCTACTGAAACAAAAGCTAGTTGAGCAGTCATTAAGTAAGCTCACACTGCAAGCCTTAGCGCTCAATTCGGATTTATTGCTCAAATCCAATTTATTTGTTTGGCTGTTCACATTATTTTTTTTAAAATATCAGATTCCAGTGTGAACTGATCACAGTCCAGAACTGACCTCCATGCACAAAAGAACAAAAACAAAGACATCAGACACAACACACTGTCGTATGAGGCCACTGAAGTCAATGTTTATAGTTTCATTTAAAAGTTGATGTGCAGTGGAAGCCAGCAAATTTGTGAGCAGATGATAAGGAGGATGAGGATGAGAAGAAAGAGAGCCAAATTTTTAATTACGGCCTTTGTGGAGCAATGACTGCTACTTCTGTATAGAGGTGTGTGTGGATGCAGAGTCAGGGCCAGGAGTGGTGGGATTGTGATGTGAATCGCTTCACAGAAACAGATTTCATCAAAAATTTCAGGATGTAAAGGTTACTTTTAACTATATCTGTCACTCAGTTCAGGCCCATCTCCCTGAGAAAGCACATAGGAGTTGGGTTGATGTAATGTTGAGTGATGTAAAAGTAACATGAATTCCAATATGACTGTTCAGACTGAGGTTGCATTGCAAAAAATCAGACCTGTTTCTGATTTAGAACCACATATGAAAGTGGCCCAAATCAGAATTGAAAAGATTAGATTCCATGTGATTTGTGCTGTTCACACTGTAATGAAGAAAGCAAAAAAAATATGAGTCACATATGAGCAAAGAAATCAGACTTGGGCCACTTATTCCTGTAGTCTGAACATGAAGCGCCTGCCATCCGTGCCCCAACAATTAACCCTCTTTCAAAGTCACTTATCCTTTCTTCTTTCCCTCTTGATACAAATTCAGAATCAACTGGTCCTGCTCAGCATTTTTAAACATGCCACAAAACATGGTTGGATGTTAATTACTTGATTGTACCATGCATTGTATCTGTATGGAAGCATCTGCATTTTTTATGTTCCTCCACTCATTTAATTAGGTTTTCCCTTCAATTTGTCACCCATCTGTATATTCAGCACATATACAAACAATTTTGACTCCCACTTCTTTCTCTTATCTCCTACCAATATATTAATATAATATCAGTGTGTGTTTTGTTATTCTCCTTTTTTCCACCTAATTTCTTCCTTCCGTCTTTCATTCCTTCCTTCCCTCTTCCCCTCCTCCCTTCTTTTCTCCCTTAATTATTTTCTTCTTTCCTTCCTTTCTTTCTTTCTTTCTTTCTTTCTTTTCTCCCTTCCTCCTTTCCTTCCTTCTTTCTGTCTTTTCTTCCTTTTTTCCTTTCTTCTTACCCTCATTCCATTCCTTCCTACCCTCCTTTGTTCCTGATTTTCTCCTCACTTTCTTCTTTCCATCCTTCTCTCCTTACTTACTTCCAACTTCTTTCTTTCTTTCTTTCTTTCTCTCCTTTCTTCCTTCCATCTTTCCTTCATTACTTCCTTCCTTCTTTCAGTCCTCCCTTCCTTTCTTCCTCCTTTCTTTCCTTCCTTCCTTCCTTCTTTCCTTCCTTCTTCCCATTTGTCTTTCCTTTCTTCCTATTTTCTTCCCTTCTTTCTTTCTATCTTTCCTTTCTTCTTTCCTTCCTCCCTTCCTTCTTTCCATCCTTCCTTCTTTCCTTCCTTCCTTCCTTCCTTACTTCATTCCTTCCTTCTTTCTCCAGATGACAGAGAGGAGAGAGAAGCAAAGTTGAATACAATGGATAGTGAGCCAGGGCAGAAGTAAAGGAAAGATTTTTTTTCATAATGTCTGTGTGTTCAGCCATATGAGGGAAGAACTGGGAGGCAGGCCAGCCAGAACACTATCAAAGAAAACACACCACACTGTGAAAGTGTAACACACACAAACAACTGGCTTGTTGGTAAAAGGAAGAGAAGTTGAGGCATGGGAGTAATGAGAGGGCAAGGGAGTAAGAGGCAAGAGGATGGGGTGATGAAACTGGTATTGAGGTGTAGGGACTGAAGAAAAGAAAATAAAAGAGGCAGATGAGCGTAAAGTGGTGAAGTGGTGAAGTGGAAAGTGAAAGGTAGAGGTAGATAAAGCTGAAGGCTGTAGGAGGAAAGGCTGTCCTTAACTTACAGTTAATAGGAACACACCCTTTGGGACAGAAAGACAGACGTAGAGATGGAGAATAAAATAGCAAAAAAAACAAACAAAGAACATAGGGAGAGATATACACAGAAACATGAAAAAATGAGAATGAAAAGTAAGACAAAGAGAAAAGGTCAATACAAGGGCACAAATCCATGCTCTCCATCACTACAACCCAGCTGTGTGTCTGTGTGTGTGTACATGGGGATAAGGCAGCGTTGCTATCTGATTGTACTCCTCCTCTTCTTTCCTCTACCCCTCCTCCGTCATTTCATTCCCCCTTTCATCTTCTGTGCGTTTCATCTGATGTGTAAAAAAGATCCTGTTGCTCTTTGAAACAACGGCAGCTGCATAATGAACTGACAGGGCAATATTTACACAGCATGGGTCGATCGTGAACTCGACCTGATCTGTCGTGGTTTAAAGTGCAGGGAGAAGAGCAAAGTGATCAGTGAGTTCATGTAGAACAGCACAAGTCATACACATGTTGTTTGTCTAGGATGACAATGAAAAAACCACAAGCAGGGATTAGCTCTATACTCATTAGGATAGATCATGCAATAGTGTATGTATAGTTATTTTTAGTTAATGTGTTAATATCCTGATTGAATGAACATGTAGAATCAAAGTGAAACTTCACTGAACTTAAAATAAACCTTAAATCTGTAACGTTCACCACATTGATTAGAATTAAACAGAGACACGCTGATAGCAGGTATAGAACATATTAGTATCTGCATCATTATCCGCATCATCAAAGTAATCTTGTTCCTGCTGTGCTTCCTCTTTCAATATGTATGGAGATGGTAAAAAGTGCTTAAAATATGTATACCATGGCCACTGAAAACTTGATTCTGATTGGTCGGATGGTATGGATTCCCTTTTAATAACAGCATAACTAGACAAGCTTAGTTAAAGAACTCTGAGCCTCAGTCATTTGTGTAAGCACCACCAACAATAACAAAAAAAAAACCCAAAAAACAAAAATCAAACATAGCTTCTCATTCAGAACTAAATTCAAATGAGTTTCATGTGTCAGAAAGAGAGGACTCTTAAAAACTCTCAAAAATCAGAGCATAGCCTTGTAAATCCCTTTCTGTGTAGCTATCAATTTAAATTGCAGGAATTCTGAGGCCCAGGTACTATATGCCATGATACTGAAAGCAGAAAGTCAAGATCAAAATTAGTTATAATTGAACAAATTAGATTTTAATCTTTACAAATGGCATTTTATTGGTCAGTGGTCATGGTATAAGCGAGATGATGTAAGGGCAAAGAACTATACAAGTGATTTGCCTCCAAACAAGCAACTTCTTGGTTATCACCCTGTATACCTTGCCCTGAAGGGGCATTGAGGACTCTCAGTGCAATTCTGTCTGTTGTCTCTTCACCTGCTGCCTGTACCACATATTAGGCTAAATGGTCCAGTGGAGAAACATTGCAAAAATAACTAAAAATTTATGTTCAGAGCCCGGAAGGTATCATAGTGTTCACCATTTGCACTTTTAAATTAGCTGATTGTGCTCTTCAAAATCATTTGTGTTCACAAATAAACTACAATAAAACAACATTGTTGAATGCCCTCTACATCCACACAGATGTTTTCATTTTGGCTGGAGATGTACTTGCTTGCTAACCATGCGTTTATGTAAACAACTGGCTGCATTGTGAATGTAATTTTTCACATACTTGCCCATGTAGCATACTTTGCATGTTACTGTAGGATTCCACTAGAGGGTACACCAGAGAATTAAAGATATAAATAGAACTTCTGGATCTGCATGATGTAAAAACTGCCAAAAAAGGAAAAGAAGAAGCATGATGTAAAAAATAAATATGGCATCACTGGAGGAGTTACTACTTTGTTAATTCAAGCAAATTTGTCACTGTGCAGTGGCAATGCCACATTGTATAGATGTGGGTTATGAAATGCATGTTTAAGGGATTTCACTTCAAGATACCACGACTTTCTTTAACAGGCAAAGTATAAAGCGCAGTATGTCCATGAATTTCCTCCCAAAATGAAATCAGAATTGCAGTAAATCTAAGTGTCTTGTTTAGATTGTCCAATGGCTGACAACTTTTTCTGTCAATTTAGCTTCAGTGGTACTATACGTGCACTGACCGACTTCTATGGAGGAATTTGTGTTACTAATTCAATTCAGTTTTTCCCCCTCATGACAACTGCACAGCTCCATACTTAATCCTCACATACAGACGATTAATCCTTGATTCTGTCAGTATGTTCAACCCCTTCAACCTATGTATCTAATTAAATGTGAAATCTTTGGCACAGCTGCTTAGTGGTGTCTAACACTCTTGCCAACAGTCTTAAGTATGATGGTGCAATGATGGGGCTGACATGAGACATTGTGAAGTGGAGTTGTGTCTTAGCAGGTACTGTTAGCTGGTCTAATGAGCCATTTTACTGAAATGCATGGCACGTGATGACCAGTATTTCTCAAAAGCATGATACAAGGAGTACCATAGAAAGAAATTCTTCAATAATATATTAATTCAAAATACTGTCTGATTCATCGTATATGCTAGAAAGCATATACGGTAGTATTTTCTCTTTCCCTACTGAAACTATTGTACTGTTTAACGTCTCTGTCACATACTATATTATGATATACAACTAGTGAAATTGACTGGTCATATAATACTAAATTATTCCTTTCCATCGCTTTCCAACTCAGTTTTGTTTTGCAGAATGTACTGAGACAAAGGTTGTGTCCGAAAATTACTCCCTCATTCATTACTCCATAATAGAGACTTCATAGTTGAGTCTATCGAACAGTAAGTTTAGATTTCTGACACTTATCAATCACCATCATTTTGATTCATTACTGACCAGCGTAATTACAACTGTAATTTTCTCATCAATAAAATGGCGAACCATAACAAGGAGTGATTTTGGACATAGACAGTTATTTTAAAATACAGGAAGTGGAGGGTGAAAGGCACAAATTTGCAGATAAGGTGTGAAGATGCAAAATGAATCTTAATTAGACTTAGAATAAAAGAGCTTATCTTAATTAGAGAACACTCAAAACCAAGCATATGATGTACAAAATGATTAAGTGTTTTTCAACTGAAGATGTATACAAGAGCAGAGTAATTAAAGCTCTCAGCGCTAACTGACCTCACTTTGGCTCTTTGTTAACACAGCTTCATAACCTTGTGGTATTTTTTATTTATTTTAGGTGATATATTTTAAGATGTGAATACAGTATGATATAAATCTGTGGTGGTTGATTTATGAAAGAATTCTCCTCTTGTCTTGTGGAGGCCCCCCCTCTCCAGTGCAAGCCAAATCCTGCAAATTTTGTGAGAATATTGTAACAAATTCTTATAATAAAGTCATCATAAAAAGTTAGTTATTTGTCAGGCAGTTTAATTTGAATTCAAATTTATTTGAAACCAGTATGCTGTAATTTAATTTGTGTGAGGGCACGAATATATGCGATTTAGTTTAATCATGGGAGTGATTCATTCGTTTCTGCCCTTTTTGCAGAGCATGCCAGAAAAGTGTTGCTATGCCAACCAATGAGAGAAATGGATAGGTGTATCTTCACCAAAGCTGGAATAATATTATCTCTTCTCCTAGGTATTCATGTCTTTTAGTTCTTTTCAGTGCACAGTAACAAGAAATGCTGTCTCTTCACACAAATTCTCAGCAGAACCTGAAGCCATTCTTTACCATTTGGGATTTAATAATGGTATAAAAAGTTTAGAAAATGCCAGTGAAGTACATTATGTAAAGGGAGGCTGTGTCTTGTTATTGAATGCTTTTTTTTGCTTTACCATAAAATAAGCATTTCAGTTGGAGGATTTTAATTAATCTGTGTAAAAGGGGCAATTTAAATGTCCTCATTTGTCAAACAATATGTTGTAAGTTGTCAATGGCACAGAGACATTCAGAGGAGTGTCTGTTCATACATCTTGTTATCAGTAAAATGTCAAGTTAACCAGTTAAACTGACTAGCAACGAAAGAATGCTGCCATCCAACAACAGTGGAAATAACTCACAACCCAGTTTCTTTACATAAAAGCCATTAGGCTTAATATTCATTAACTTCCTGATGCCTCCTCCAGAGTCCCGTGCAGGTCCAATTTTGCAAAACTGAGCCTGCCCAAGCAAAGCTGCATACCAGAAACTGACTCTAAATCAAATCTGGACCTGACTCGACCCAGGTCATGCATCCTTGGTGCAATAAATTATAAGTGGACATTGGAGCCCCGCAGTGTGCGAGCTGTGTATATGTTTATTTCAATATTTGCTCACTTTTAGCCCAGCACCTGCCCTCTTGGACTTGGAAGTGTGTGCATACTCCTTGATTATTGTAACTTGTGCAATTTGTCAACAGACTTGGGCTAAACGGATGTTTGATCACGTTGTTTAAATGAGCTTAAACCAAACACACAACAGCAAATTTCACCCCCAACTGGGTTATGGCCTTTTTGTCATGAAGATTTTTTATACTTGAAAAGTATCTATCGATTGAGGCTCCTGTGCTCCTGCAGCTGTTGGTGTGTTTCCTTAGCAATGACATGCCTAGTTTGCAATTATCAATAGCTAATACTTTTTGGCACGTTTTACAAGCAACAAAGACACTGACAATGTTATTCTCATAGTCTTTGATCATATCAGGTCCTCCCATAAATTCGACTTGGCTTATATTCACTACTGGCTATTTTTGTGTTTAGGGCTTGATGAGATTCAGCTGGTTTGAATGTTCATTTCAGTTTTACTTTTTCATTCTCCTGTTAATTTCACCTGCTGCCAACCTGCATTTATTTTTTCATTTTTACCCATGTCCGTGAATTAAGATAAATATTAATACCCAAAGTAGTACAGGACTCTGGCCTCCTCATCCAGTCATATATCAAGTACATTAACTTTTCAGAAATGTCTCAATGCTTATACACCTGAAGTCGTGATACACATCATATTGGCATTGCTCACCTGCCGCATTTAAGCAAGTTTGAGTCACCCCACTGGTCAACAAACCTACACTCATCTCAACCCAGGTTGAAAACTACAGATCGGTTTCACTTCTGCCGTTCTGAATTCATTTCTGAGAACGTGTACGACCTGAATTGGTCTGGCTTTAAGCGGGGGCACTTTACCGAGACTGCACTCCTGTCGGTTATGAAATCACTACGTTCACCTAAAACTGACGGTCAGTCCTCAGCCCTTTTGCTGCTAGATCTGTCAGCTGCCTTTGATACAGTTAACCATCAAATCTTCTTCTCCACACTCACTGAGCTTGGTGTCTCAGGATCTGCCCTGCTAGTTCATGTCCTACCTCTCAGGGAGATATTTTAGAGTATCTTGGAGGGGGAAAGTGTCCAAACCGCACAGCTTATCCACAGGGCTTCCTCAAGGGTCAATGCTTGGTCCCCTTCTTTTTTCAATATACACCACCTCACTTGGCATAATCATCTGCTCCCATGGTTTCTCATACCATTGCTATGCTGACAATACCCAGCTCTTCCTGTCATTCCTGCCAGAACACCACAAGGTTTTGGCTCGCTATATCAGCATGGATGAAAGAATGGCACCTTCAACTCAACCTTTCTAAGACCGAGCTCCTTGTCATCCCAGCTAGTCCCTCTATACAACAAAACATCAGCACCCAACTTGAATCAACCCAACTCATGCCCACAAAGTCTGCCTGTAACTTGGGTGTCATGATCAATGATCAACTAACCTTTACGGTTCACATGGCTTCAATCGCTCAGTTGTGTCAGTTTTCCCTGTACAACATCAGGAAGATCAGACCCTACCTGTCTGAGCAAGCAGCACAACTCCTGGTACAGGCTCTCATAATATCATGTGTTGACTACTGCAACTCCTTACTCGCAGGCCTCCCTACATGTAGGTTCAAACCTCTGCAGATGATCCAGAATGCGGTGGCACGGCCGGTCTTCAAGTAGCCCAAAACAGCATGTCACTCCGCTGTCGATATCCCTCCACTCCCAGGCTCCCAGTTGCTGCCTGCATCAAATTTAAAAACCCTGACACTTGCTTACAAAACAGAAACTAAAACGGCTCCCGCCTACGTGAACTCCCTCATTCAGGTCTACACTGGTACCACCACCACAACAGGGCCCTAAGTTGCTAGCTAGACTGTAGTGCCCTGGTGGTGGAACAAGTTACCAAACTCTGTTTGCTCTGCAGAGTCCCTCTCAATCTTAAAGAAAAGACTTAGGACCCAGCTCTTTTGCGAACATCTCTGCACGTGATGGAAAAAAAAAAAATCTGCTTCTATGCAATATATGCACTCTATGCATTGCCTCTGTGCACCGCCTGTTGGCATCTATGTCCTATTGGACTCAAATTTAGCTTCATGGCACTTACTTGTGTTATACATCTGAGAGCTGATACAACACAAGCAGGAATTTAGTCAGATGAGAACATTGCTTTGGATAAAAGTGCCTGCTAAATGAAATTGTAAATTGTAAATTGTAATTGCTCTGCTAGTCTCTGGCAGCAGCACAGCAATACCAATATCTTCTTGTTCAGCACTCCTTGTATCAAGTTGTTATGTACGGTAGGTAATATAGAAATTATTCATTTTTTATTTATTTTATTGCCTTCCCATTTCAGTCGCAGCAATAGAGCCATCCCCTGGAACCTGAACAAGAATATGTAACATACACATTTTCTCCTTGAATCACAAATCCCTCTCACAATTGCTTTTGTTGTCAAGGCACGAAAACACCTCACACTATTCTCACTCACAAATTTTTTTTTCATTTACCTTCACGTTTCACATACCAATGTAGTCACAGGCATATTTCAATACTTTAATTTTCAGAGCGGCAGTTCTCTTGTCCTTGCAATCACTTTGCAATGTTTGTGGAATTGGAAGTTGAGCACATTACAGTAGATTTTTCCACGTAGCCTTTCTCTAACATACCTTTACATGTCTTTAGTTTGTTTGTAAAGCCTTGACTCTATGAAAAGAGATATTTTATCACCAAGGCAACTTATTCTTCATCAGTGGGAACTTCATGTTCTATTTTCTCCCATTCAATCTGGATAAGTTTCCTTGAAGTCAAGGTATACTCAACGACTTATGTTTCTTTTTATGATCTCCTGGACCCTATTCTTCTCCTCTCTTTCTCTGTTATTTTCCCCCACTCTAACCTCTATCTCTTTGATAACCACTTAACCCTCCTCTTACTCTTTGTCCCAACCTTTCATAAATAAAAGAAATTGTTTCTCATTCTCTGCAACTGTTTTCTATTTTCGCTCTTCCCTCCTCCCTTAATTATTTTCTTTTTTTTATTACTTTTTTAGAGTTCTAGGCATACTTCACTTTTCTTTTCTTTTTTCTTTTCAACCTCTGTGTCCTCTACTTTTCAGAATATATCTATCTGGTTTTGTGTTGGACACAAAACTAATGATATACACAATTTTGTTTTTGTTTCATAGCAGAAGCCGGACAAGTATTACCGCTTGACGTTCTATGAATTCATCAGCATATTTGACTTATGAGTTCTGTTCCTATTACAATTCATGTTTTTGTTTGTTTGTTTGTTTGTTTTTTCAATCAGACATGCAGGTTATGTTGAGTAGGATTGTTCCTCTTTGTCTGTGTTTCTCACTCTCAGCTGTTACAGTTCTACTATACTTCACAGACAAAAGTTAAGGCATAGACCTCAAAAACTACATAGCATGTAAATACTCATCTTTTGACCATCAGAAAGATTATTTATGCAAGCAATGAAATCAACTTTTTATTATTTTACCCTTGACATTAAATAATTACTTGATATCCAAAATATATTCTGGTAAACCCGAAGCTATCTCTGGTACAATGAAGAGACCAATAGCAAACAATAATCTTGAGATAAGTATTCCAAGATGTATGTATTTCATTAAATTACTGCTAAAAACACAGCCAAATGACTTGTTCAGTCGTATCTCACTTGTGTCACCTTTCAGTATCAGCACCTAAAAATCCACTATATTAATAAAAAATGTATAACAAAAAAAGAAACAAACCAAAAAGTCAGTGTTATCACTGAGTGCACATGGTTTTGTGCAGAGGTGACAAGTTGACAACACTCCTTTAATACATGAAAAAGATGAACAAAAATTAAAAAAAAAAAAAAAATGAACACAAGCTGCCACTGCCACCAGAGAGGCAGCTGACCCAGACAGAGCAGCAGATGCTCAGACCGGAGCAGGTGGAAAATGTCATTGATTTTGCTGATATCTCACTGGAATCCCAAGGTAGCTGCAGCCAAATGCACACTATAAATCTCTTATCAGAAGGGACAATCACCAGCACAGTTGCAGCCCAGTCAACATAAAGTTTATTGAATACACAGCCACAATTCTCTGCCCCCTCTTTGTTTGGTGTTTAAAAAGGTCACTTGGTTCATTTATTATTACTGCCCTTTGTATTTGTTTTAGAACAAAGCCAGTGCAGCTATTTTGCACTCTTTTTTTTTCTTTTTTTTGCTTATGGTGTTGTATTTTTGTAAAATGGAAATGTATTTACATTTTGCCTATTTTGCTTTAAATTGGGTTATTTTTGCAAGGTAAACTATTCTTTGCATAATCACCTTTAGTTGTGCCTTTGCACTTACTAGAGGTCAGGGATAAGCTAAAACAAAACAGTTTGAAAAAACATAAAGAACCTTTGCAGTGTAAATCTCCTGTTTTCCCAAAAAACAGACCACCACCACCTGCTGGTGGCGCTAGAGGAAAAGTCACCAAAGTTATAAGCTCCATTCACTGCACAACCATGAAAGTCTGTAAAAATTTGATTAGTAATAATAATAGTTGAGATATTTCAGCCTGACAGAGACACCTCCCACTAGCATGACTAAAATAATGATTAAAGCAGCTTTAACCATGTTAGATTCACCAGTGATGGTGTTGTCAGGTGGCTTTGTTGAGTGAATACTGTAGACAAGTTAATGATAAGGATGACTGACTGTATTCTCAAGAACATAAAAGACGAGGCAATGGAAATGACAAGATATCTGACTTACACGTTACATTAACTCACATCTTGCACATGTTCTGTATTGCACATATCCTTACACTTCATACAGTGAACTTTTGCACATTTTCTGACAACATTTTGCACAAAACTGCACAGCTTTATTATTTTTAAAAACACACATCAAACTTATTCTTATAACACTTTTTCATATCTTCTATTGTTAATTTGTCGGTTATGTTTCTTGTATTTTGCAGTACTTGCCTGTTTTTGTCCAATATGTTTATTGTTATTGTTATGCATTGTCAGACCAAAGCAAATTCCTTGCATGTGAAAACCTACTTGGCAATAAACCTGTTTCTGATTTTGGTTCTTATTACAATGCAGAAAATAAAATTTGAGTCACAACAATGAAAAAATTCAACAAATGTGTCAAAAAAGATTGTAACGGGAAATATGTGTAAGTCAGTTATATCGGGGCTTAACCTGAACGTTAAAGAAGTCAAATACACAGCATACCACAGGATCATGGATGGATTTTTAAAAGGTCTCAATAGTAAAGGTTACTTCAGCTTCACAGGTAAATGCTGTAATAGGCAAAACAATGTCATTATAAATAGATCAGACAGCCTCATTAAGACCTTTCACATCATTTTATTCAATTTGATACAAGTATTATTAAATGCCATACACAATACTCAAACAATACTGGTCACCTGCCTTTACCTTTGGAGCTAATCAGTTGGGAGGACCTGAGAAGTGTATTACTTTTTTCAGGGATGGTGCTGGTCATGTGTGGGCTGACAGCTTCCATGCTGAGAGTTTGAGCAGAGTGCAGACAGCAGCTTGCCAACTGTAAGCCGAGGTTATTCTTGCTAGTGACAGCTGAACACGTTTCTGTTTACCAAGATTTGTATGCCATGGCCAATCAGTGCTCATGTCTCTACAAAGATTTCCCCCAGCAACTACCAAGAATTGACTGATCAATGTCTCAGAGTGCCTGGACCAATCACAGAACAATGCGGTTGCTGGCTGGAATTTTAAAAATAAATACATTTCAGAAGTAAGTCAATCCTTTATAACTTTTGTCAATACAAATAAACTGGCAAATATATATATATATATATATATATATATATATATATATATATATATATATGTATAACTCATTATGCTGTTACAAAGGTTTATTGTAAATGAATGTATAAATAGCTAAATTAGCAGACTAAAATAACTTGTAGAAGAAGGTTGCAGATCTTCTCCAGTCCAGGTCCCTTTCCCTACAACCACTACCCCTTATTTTCTTGAAAAATCCTCTTTGTTCCAGGAGGGACATAAGCTGTGTTTAATGGTATAATACTTGTGATAGCACATATGACTCCCTTATAATGCTTTACTTCTGATTCATAGTGATTCTGGGATGTTATCTGACATTTTGAGCCTGTTGGAAAAATATACATAGACAGAGCATAATATAAAATCACCATTACAAGGTGATCATGACTGATGGCAGTCTAAACCTTATAGGCACAATTGAAGCAACAAAGGTGAAGAATATTAACGAAGTAAAGCTGTGGATGTGACCCATGTCTCCGGAGGGAGTGCTGTACACAGCCAGAAAAACTTTAATTCAGCACCATCCAGCAAACAGAAAACACCTGCTGTGTTTCTTTGAAATCCAGTTTGGTGTGTTTCACAGGCAGACATTCAGGTGGGTGGCTGAAAATGCCCTGGAGTATGCTGCTTACTTGGTGGCAGCTATGAAGAGAGACCCCACAGGAGACAGCAAAGACTCCCAAGACCATGCCCACACAAGAGGTGTTTCAGGGAGTATATTGAGCTCTTCTGGCAGAATTGCCATGAAGGAAGAGCAATCTGCTGGGAAAGCTCCCTAGCACGCTGCCACCTCCTAACAAGCTGAAAGCATCCAGCATGCCATGCAGCACACTTCCACCTCCTCTCTGTGCTCCTTCTTGGTTATGAAGTTGCCTAACCAGAAAAGCCTGACCAAGACTGTAAAAAGGCTGGTTTCTCCCCTCAAACGTTGTAAGCAAACATTTATTTGTATAACACATTTTTTCTTTAGTATTTATTGTTAGTATTTAGTATTTATGATGTTTATTTGTTTGTCCTGCTTTTTGTTTTTTAGCTTTGACCCAGGCACGCACTCAGCCGTCACCCACCCAGCTGCATCTGTTGAGGCTGCCACAGGGTCCTCACCCACCCTCGCCCACCCATTTGTGTCCACTGAGCTGGACGACAGCACACTGCTGGCAGAGGCAACTAGGTTGGAGGAGGCACATGTGGCACATACGTTTATATTTATTTAAAGCTGGAGTGCGAGACTTTTGTCTCCCCCCTCTGGCAGTGAGAGAAAAGGGGTGTGCTCAGCTGTGATTGCCTGAGTACAAAGATGTTACTAGGACGAGGGGAGGACATTTCTCTTCATTTGGTAACATTAAAAGTTGTACTTTTCTGTTGGCTTCCTGACTCATTTTAAAGACGAGAGAGAGAGCTGAGTACCAGCAAGTGAGAGAAACATTTGGAAAGTCTAGAAGAACCGCACGATTAATGGCCAGATGACCAATGCAGGAATGTTGTGCCTGACATGAAATTTAGAAACTCTGTGTACTGTGAAATACAGAGAGATTTATCTGGCAGTGATAGGCTTAATTAGTATTGTGTGAACTCTTTTGGTAAGGGCTTCAATATAATAGGCGTTCATTTATATGTAAAAGTTCCGCACGGCAGGTTTAAAACATACAACAAAATATCAATTACTGCAAAATTTGCTGGTCTGTTAGCGGTACTGGTGATGTTCATTTCTTTTTTTGCTTTATTTTTATTTCCTTTTCAGAAGTTTAACAAGCTTCCTTTCCAGGGATAATAAAGTAAAGTGAAGTGAGGTGAATTTGCATTTGTTTATTTATGTGTTTATTTCTTTGTTTTTGTTTTTCCCAGCATGACGAGTCTGTCTTCCAACTGGCTGGATACACACCTAGCCTGAAATGGACCAGAGGTGAATATCCAAGGCCTTCTTCAGGTGGACAGCACAGTGGCATCCAGACCGGACTTTAGCAGGGTGGACAAACTTTGGTGGTATCCTCCACAGATGCCACTGAAGAATAGTAATTCTCCTCCATTTTAAAATTACTTTGGCAATCCCCTGCTGCTCTGGATGCCAGGAAAGCTGTAGCAAGTCAAGCTGGCCTGTCCACATCCAGACACTAAGAATTTCTGACCTCAGCTGACCTGCATCAGAAAATCAGGCAGGTGGTGGCCATGGGGAAGATGTACTTTGTTCCATCTGAGTACCTGGCCTGCCAAAGATGCAAGTGTAAGATCATCAGCTAGAGATATGGCATCTTCTCTCAGCTTGACAATGGCACAGGGTGCAGTTCCCTTGTGTCCTTACATCAAAACTTGCAAGTGACATTGAGGTAGCCAGTTTGATGTGTCAGTGAGGGCTGGGAAACAGCAGCAGCCAGATCCAGCAGAAGCTGCAGGAGCATTATGCTGAGGTCTGGTTGCAGAAGACAGTCCAGTACCTGACAGACTGCAGGGGGATTGCTGTTGCTGTCACATTGGGCCTGATCCTGCTTGTGACATTTGAACCTGCATCTGCCATGCCTCCTGTCCCCAAGTACTGGTGGCTGATGCAGGTTTATGGTCAGGATGTCCTACAAAGGCTGGATGAGATCAAGGCTGCCTTCACCTCGCAGTATGGTCGGAGCTTGAAGATTGATTCCACAAAAAAGGCGATCCGAAAGCTTGAAGGACACAGCTATGGCACCACTACTTGGGCAGTCAATGTTAGTAATGAGCATGGACAGGTGATCATGATCTGGAAGTCCCAGCAGAAGCATGTGGCCTGCATTGAGGATCCTCTAGGTGTGCAGCTCCATATCCAGATGGGAACCATAGTGAAGGGAGGGAACCATCTGCCAACCTACCACTGTGTTAGAGATTCCACATCACTTGAGTCATTTCACCTGCATCTGAACTGATTCATCCCGTGTAAATACATGAATCCTTTTTTTCATCCCAATAGTTACTAAATTCATTAAAATAATAATAATTATAAGATTGAAGTAAGAACAGCTTTCATGTATTGTTTGTATTGTCTCAGACTTTTTTTTTTTTTTTTTACAGTTCTGAATTTACTTTACAGGTATACTGGCAAGTGACACCTTCTTCCAGGCATATCTTTTGGATGGAATTGCAAGGTGGGATGAGGACCAGACTGTGGCAGTAACAAATGGTGAGCAGCAGCCACATTTCTACAATCATCTTCTCTGTCTTCTCTTGCAGAGGAGGTTCTGGGCAAGAAGATCATCCATTACATTGTGCCAAGACATAGACTGGTAGACAACTATTATATTGTTGTTTTTTTGTGACAATTCCATTCATGTTTACAAACACCATTTTACTACTGAGTTGTTATATAATGTCCTGGTATATTATCTAATTGTTTGTCAGTGGTTTTTTATTTTATTTTAAAGATGAGCTTATTGGAGTGGAATACCTTTACCAGCAAACTGGTAAAGTTGTGCAGAACTACAAGTTGGCCATTCAGGAGTTTCAGGACATCACTGTCTGCAACTTCGACACAGAACAAACATCTGCTGCCTCTTCACAAGCATCAGTGTCTGCAGTGTCTGTGGTCCCATTATCTCTAACTCAACCAGCAATCAACACTATCATCACCGTCTGTGGTTCTTGCTCACTCAACCAAAGCTAGCACTTTCTCCTGGAGCACGTAGCTGTGAACTTAAGTATTCATAGAGTTTTAGTATTTGTTGTCACACTAACTCTTAATGTATATTTGTCATAATGACATAAAAACAAATTTAAACTAAATATTTACCTATTTCCATGTAGCCCCAGTGGACTAATTATCAGCAGAAACTGATCTTCCAACATCTGAAGAGTCCGCATCACATGATGTAAGGACCCAGTTCCCTTTTAAGATAAGATAAAATAAGATAATCCTTTATTAGTCCCACAGTGGAGAAATTTACAGTGTTACAGCAGCAGAGGGGATAGCACAACAACAAGAAGTATCAGTAAAAAAGCAAGATATAATAAATTGTAAAAAAGCAAACTATAATAAGTAGACAGACTGAACGGTTGAAATCACATTATTGGACATAGGAAATTTTGATATTGCATAGTTTAGTATACTTTGATATTGCACATGAGTGAATTGTCAGTTTTGGTGTACGCAGTCTACTGGGGGCAGTGTTGATTGTAAAGTCTGACAGCAGCAGGAGGGAAGAAACTGTAGTAACTCTCCTGTGATTTAAGGAGCTGCCCAGTGCTGTCAGAGTGCCCTGCATGGGGTGGGGCATGTTCTCCTTAAGAGATGATAGCTTAAGTGATAAATGGTAAATGGACTGCACTTATATAGTGCCTTTCTAGGCTGCTGACCACTCAAAGCACTTTAACACGACAAGCCACATTCACCCATACACAGTAATACGTTGATGGCAGGGCTGCCATGCAAGGTGCCAACCCTCTCATCAGTAAGATCCAAAGACACTTCAACGCGTGGACTGGAGGAGCTGGGAATCGAACCGCCAATCTTCCAATTAGTGGATGACTTGCTCTACCTCCTGAGCCACAGCCGCTCCTTAGCCATCATTCTCCTTTCTCTCTCTCTCTGTTAAGTCTCTTCCTGTCAGCAGTCGAAATGTTGCTGCCCCAGCTGACCACTCCTTAGAAGATGGCTGATGCCAACACAGTGTCAAAAAAGGTCCTCAGGAGTGCCCCCTGTACTCCAAAAGACCTGGGTCTCCTCAGCAGACAGAGTTTGCATTGTCCTTTCTTCTACAGTGCATTTGTGTTTGTTGTCCAGCTTAGTTTATTATTCAGGTGAACACCCAGGTACTTGTAAGATTTCACCATCTCAATGTCCAATCCCTGGATGTTCACTGGTACAGGAGGAGAGTGTTTGCAGCCCTGGGATTCCACCAAGAGCTCTTTGGTTTTTTGGTTTTTCAGTTCTCTGTATTCCCTGTTGTCTCCATCTGTGATGAGGCTGACGATTGCAGCGTTGTCAGAGCTTTTGCAGATAGCAGTTAACTGAGTTGTGTGTGAAGTCTGCAGTGGAGACGGTGAAGAGGAAGGAAGCCAGAACTATTCCCTGTGAGGCCCCCATGCTGCAGACAACCATGTCGGACTCAAAGTTCTGTATTCACATACTGTGGTTGGTTGGTGGGGTAGTCCAGATACATGCTGTGAAGTGGTGGTCCACCAGTGTGCACTCCAACTTGTCCCACAGAAGAATGGGCTGTATTGAAGGCACTGAAGAAAACAAAAAACAAGATTTCCACAGTGGTCCCAGCCCTTTCCAGGTGAGAGAGGCGTCTATGTAGGAGGTAGATGACAGCGTCATCCACCCCAATGGAAAGTTGATAGTGGGTCCAAGGGCTCAACAGGGAGTGGAGATGGACAAGGACTCTCCAGGGTCTTCATTACGCCTGGGACACACTGGATGTGTGAACCTCAGCAGTGCATGCGCGTTGCTGAACTGCTGTGTCTCTCATGCTTGTGGCGTCCACACTGGAAGCATGTCTGCTGCGGCGCTTCTGCCACTGGCAGCCCTATCTTTCCATCGTGTTCCCTGTCTATTTCTGCTGAGAACTGCATGCGTCACGCAGCGAAAATGGGCGAGACCTCGAATCTCTAGATGAAGTGACGCAGCAGCCTTGCGTGAAATGCGCATCTCACGCAGACAGTGTGGCTGCTCTAACCTGTTAACATGGGTGCTGAAATGAAATGCAAGAGGTTCCACGACACACACGTGCTGCTCACGCATCCAGTGTGTCCCAGGGGTTAGGTGAGATGTCAGTGCCACTGGCCTGTAGTTGTTGAGTCCTTGGGGTGTGGGGTCCTTGGTACTATCATCATACAGGTTTTCCACAACTGTGGCGCTCTGCCTAGCTTCGGGCTCAGGTTGAAAATGTGCTTAACTATCCTGCACAGCTGGTCTGCACAGGACTTGAGAAGCCTTAAGCTGATGCCATTTGGACCTGCAGCCTTTCTTGCTTTGATCTTTCTGAGTTCTTTCCTCACCTGATTTGTTGTAGGTTTGTTTCTATTTGTTGTTGTTTTAAATGTACATTTACATATTTGTAAACAAAATCTGGGTTATGTTGGCTGTGTTCTCATAGGATTAATACTAGTCATTGATGCTATCAAAACTTCTAAAATTACCTCTCATTTTAGGATTCTATTGGACCTGACAATATTGTGGGTCTGGAGCCATGCAGGACTTGGCAGAGTTTTTGGTTGGTCTCAGAGACCACTGTCTTGCCTTTACTGGAGAAGAGTGAGCCCAGATCATCACCGTGTAGGAGGCGTTGGGGAAGTACGACAAGAAGAAGACCGTTTACCCACTGAGTCACCAAACCACCCTAAAACAGGGATGATTCGGGGCCACTAAGAAGATTGTGGCACCAGGTGTAGAGAGCAACAAAAGGCATGTTAAATTAAGAAAATACAGGGGATTGTCTAAAAATTGCCATAAATAACTATAAATAACTGAAACTGGCTGAAATATCATTTCCAGCTTTAGTTTAGTTAAGTTTATTCAAGGGTGCCCATTAGCTGATGCCTTGACAACCAGCTTATCTTCTTGGGGACCAAAACATACATTACATTAGTCACATGCAATTGCAATTTAAATAATTTTAATTACAAATTGTTTAATAACAAACAAAAGCATTCATTAAAAAACAAACAAACAAAAAAAACCCACACACTATGCGATGTACACAACTCCTATGTTTAAGTGAGTACTCATGTGACATATCTTTGGGAAGCTAAGATTCTTGTGATTCCTTTGATGCAAACCATTTCAAGATACAATCACAACAGCAGGTACAATCAACACCTCTGTCAGACCACCTAAGTCTCCATGTATTCTCCATCATAACTTGAGTTAGCATGTAAATATTAGCATTATCTTGGTATCATAATAGTGCCTGTGCTCTGACCTTTCGATTGACACCTCATTTGACCCAGTAGGAGCTTCCATGTCCTGTCCATAGCCCACAACAGTCAACGAGAGTCTGCATGGAAAAGAAGTGCCTGCCCCTCTTCTTCTGTGTAAAGACCAAGCCAATTGGAACAGATTGTGCTGATGACTGGTGCTTTGTATAGCCAAAAAATTACCATGTGAATTGAAAACAATCTTATATTAATAATATGTATTGTTTTCTAATTTGCAGGTTTTTCTTTGGGGCTCACAGTCCCACACAGTGGCCTGAGTGCAACAGAGTGTTGTGAGGGTGTCACACTTCACAATGATGACTTAGGCCGTATTCAGACCAAATCATGCAGTGCAGCGTTCAGCCGCATGGTCGAGTGGAGGTGTGGGGGGTTGTGAGCGAAACATCCGCAGCCGAAACGCACTACCCCAGTTCAAATGAATGGGAGGACTGGCGTTTTCACCGCACCACCTGATTTGGTCTGAATACGGCCTTACAAGCACATTTGAGAGTGCATTATCACCACCAGTGAGACAGAAGTGAAGGCTGCAACAGTCACACAATGGTGAGTAAATTAGCATGCTTCATATACATGCTTTGCATTTTATTTTATACAGAGCATATTTTATGCATTGTTTACATTGGTCAGTTTTGCATTCCATCCATAATCAATTTTCATAACATAATGGCTGGCTCAGTAAATGGAATGTAAGTCTAAATGAAGTAGCCATGCAATTGCAATGCAGTAACTTTGTAAAAGAAATGATGAAAGGGTTCACTGGTCCAGAGAAATGATTTTCATTTTGGGTGGGTTCTTCCGGCCTTACTAAATTACACATAGATTGCCCTGCAATATCAAGCTTTGGAACTGAAACACTCTCAAGTTTAGTTTGTACTCTCAGTTTAAAACTAAAGGCAGCGTTAACCAGTTCAACAAAGGGCGAAAGAAATGTATATTCACTTTTTGTTGGCTTTTCGGGATAGTCTGATTATTTTGTGATTAATTTAACATTAGTAAGGCTAGTTCTCTTAACCTTTTTCCGACGGGTCAGCTCCTCTGCTGTACTGACACATTACAGCTCATTTTAATGGGAGTGACTATAACCCCCTCCACTGAATGTCTGTTCAGTTCTATTCTGTTAATATGTCACAAAATGTAACTTTGAATTTGAGAATGATTTATAGTAGCAAAAGATGTGTCCTCACAGGGAAGCTTAATTTTCTTCATTCTTATTTACTCCAGAATATCCCAGTTATATAAAAAAGCATTGCTAATATTTAAAAGTTTAAAAAGATGTTTACTAAAACCACTTGCATACCATAAATGATAATGAAAAAACAATATCTAAATAGTAAATTTGTATACTCATTAGGGAAGAGGTTTATCTGTACATGATGGTGGCACAATATTAGGAACACCTATAATGTGATCCAATACAGAAACACTGTAGACAGACAGACTCAAAATTACCGTAGAGTTGCTGTTAACAGAACTCAACACCCTCACAAAGTTAGTATTTGCAGGATTATTGTGATGGAATTTCTTTGAACTGTTTTTTTTTTTCAGTTTATAATACAAAACTGGCCAGTTGAATCAATACATCACATATACATACAAACAGTAGCATAAAATCAACATAAACCACTCATTCCAAAATCTTTTTTCTTTTTCTCTTTGTGAACTTTCTTAACTGCCCCTTCAGCAACACTTCAGCCCATTTTATACTTGATAATAGGCATGTACTGAAGAAGAAAGAAAGTCAAACATGAATCAGACCTTCAAAGGAAAATATTCAAATACAATTTAACAACTTGTTTAAACAAATTATATTTAATGAAATACATTTTATTCCTGAGAATAAGGGACTCCTCTTCAAAGATCTTAGGAATGAAACAGCTTCTTCATAGTTTCAGATCCAGTGAAGCATTGAGATTGATATACAGATGGCAGACCGCAGATATGGTCCTTTTATATAATGATAGAAAGATCAGGGTGAGTGGTGATGGAGGATAAGAGATGATGGCCTTCACAGACAGTAACATCTCAGTCAACTCCCTCCGCCAAGTCTAATCTCTGCTCTGATTGGCTGAACAGCATGTTTATCTTTGATAGGATCATTTCGATAAAGCTGTCCTCTAACTAGACTCTGATGACTTGTGAAACTTTTACTTTCCTCTCTTTTCTCTGCTTTCCTACTCTCATGTCTTTCATATACAGTAAGTTAAATGTTGGCACTACTCACTCATCTAAAAGATATTTCAAACACAGATAGCAATGTAGAAAGAGTACATAGCAATCTGAGAAACAACAATAATCAACCATTTGAACTTTTAACCTAATGCATATTCATGAGGTATTTTGAAGCTAAACTGAAATAACATTCACATTTAAAATCCCCAAATAGATGAAAGAGCTAACGTTTGTTGCTGCATTTTCACTCTCCCCTGAAAAACTTGCAGAGGATTGCGTTGGACATCAAATAATTTTCAAAGCTCTGGCCTCTTTTTGCCCTTCTTCTACTCTTCATTAACAATAAATGGAAGCTGGCCTCTTACTGTCAAAAACTATATGGCCAAAACTAAACATCAGCATCTTTTCCTTTGTAACTTCCTTTCCATCTCCTGTGTAGATTAAGTTAAAAACACTTGGTTGACTATTGACAGAAGGCAAAGAACACTCTTTGTACACATTAAAAGCCACTGAAACAATGGCAGCCTCTGAGTCATTTTTATATGAGACATTTTTTTTCTTCTTTCTAAAAAATAGTTCTAAAAACAGTTATTTCTTTGGTTATACAGCCTTATGTAGAAACTTCACTATTGGGAGGCTTGAATGTGGTATTTGGGTTAGTTTGGTGGCAACAGATATTACCCTGCTTGCTCCAATCTTGGGCAGTTATAAAATTAATTATTAATGAATTAATATGGAGATAAAACTGGAGAATGCAACTTTCTTCAGATCATAACAAGAGTCTGCAGCCATGCTAGCAACTCAATGATGCTGTACTTACCATCTTAGTTTGCAATATGTAAGCATGCTAACAGTAGCTAATTAGCGCTAAACACAAAGTAGCCGAGAATGATGGGAATGTCATTTTGCAGGTATTTGATCATAAGCAGGTATTGGACACATTAAAAGTATGACACATTAAAAGTATGACCTATTAATGGCAAGTATGACCTAAAATTTCATGGCAATCCATTAACTAATTGTTGAGATATTTCAGTCCAGGGTGGTGGACTGACAGAGGGAGACTAGAGGCACACTGCCAGCATTGCTAAAAACCAAACTTCTCTACTGAAAAGTGTTCCAATACTGTCATTTGGGTTTTTATGAAAAAATGTATACTGTCCACAGTAAATCTACATTTTTATACAGTACATTACAGTCCTTGCTGTTGCATTCAGTTGCAGATTAACACACAGATTTTAGCAGATTTGTTAAAACAAGATTAAATTGACTGAAAAACGTGCTGAGGACGCAATGCAGATATTTTAACAGGAGCAAAATAGGCACAAAATGATTTGAGAATAACTCATATTTGTCAGTTGTTTTTTTTTTACTGTTTTCCTTCCATGCTTGTGAGGCGGTGGAGTCGTGGGTTTCAAACCTACCCCAGCGTGCATTGTGCAATAAAACACCCCTGGAGTCTGTCTCAGGGCAAACATACAGTAAAACATATTTCCGACAATGTGAAATTTTGAATCCTTCAGTTCACTCTGTCTGCTGTGGGAGAAAACTGGCACACCCAGAAGAAATCCCCACTTAAAACCACTGCCATAATCCATCTTTAATACACCAAAAAATGGCAAAGAGCTGCAAAATATAAATAAATTTCTTTTATTTCTCCTCTTCTCACACAGATACACACACCATCCAAATATGATGCACATTCCATATTAATGATGGAGGTTGCTTTATATGAAGTCATTTTGTGCAGCTGACATATCAGGTGTGATTTGTCAAATCCCAACACAACAGGGTAGGTATACATAATGATGTGACACAGATCAGCATGCTGCACTAGCTGGACAGGTTTCCATGCTGTTCTTTCAGATGCAGATTCAGATTACTGCAGCCACCTGCTACCTCCTGCCAAGTGTGGACAAACACTACATGCTTTGACAAGCTTTAGACCCAGTTAAGAAGTTCCACACATACAAATGCAGAAAATATTTTTCAAAATCCAACCACCATAATGTTTTTCCTTTGTGGCTTTCTCGCAGCAGTTCCCTCATCTGGAAAATTTGGGCTGGGAGAGGACGGTAACTTTGGGTTTAATTAGTTGAACTAAACTTGATGAGATTTTGTGGCGTGCATCCAACCTAAGATAAAACCAGGGGAGAGCAGAGTTTTTTCGGGTTATCTCTCACTGTGAGCTGTCCTCATTAAAACACATCTGATGGTTGTCTGCAGAAGATTAAACGAAAAACACCATGAGGTGCCCTTATTATAAATACTGAGATCTGCTGATTGCAAACAATTGCCTTCATCACCCCCGCTCCCTTAGCAAGTGGGTCGTCTCTTAAAAGTCCATTCAGTTGCAAATATGATGGGGGGTTTTACAAATATTTCCTGTTGTGGGTGGAGCAGCAGTGCAGCAAGCATCGAGGCTTCTTTCATGTTTCAACTGTAGTCATTATATAGTTTAGCAGTCAGGGAGAGAATTAAACAGCCCTTTGTTTAGTCCTTCATTCACAACGTCTTAAGCAGGAATGAAACCACAAATTTAGCGTTAATTCATTTACATTTACCTTTTGTCAAAAGCGACATACAAATTAGGGTGGTTAGGAAGTGTTTGAGGATAAGTGCCTCAACACTCAGTTCCACGTTCAGAGAATAAACGACCAGACTCAGCCAGGTGAAATGTAGGCAGGTATTTGGAAAGACATTATTTCATTCAGTGAGTCATTCCTTCCCTTTGTGAGTCCAACTCATTATGAAACACGAAGACACCTGGTGGCTCAGTTAGCCGAATCTCTTTATAGCTGAGTATTAACTTCATTCCTCGTTGAAAGTCAGCCTCTGTGTGATGTGTGATATGCGTCATGTAGAGGGACACTGCCATGGAGGGGCAAAGAGGGGGAGTGAAGTGGTGTAAAAACAGAAATGGAACAATGTCAACCCCTCACCATCTCATCTACTGTTCTGTTACTATGGAAACACTATAGAGGAGTGTCGTCATAGTCTGTTAAAAATATCATGGTACTTACTACTTGTTGCCATTTTATCTGTTTTTTGGGACAATCAAATGTGGACAAAAGGACAGAGCCTGGAAAGAGCTGAGGCGTGACAGGCTGTCAATCAAGCAAACAAGGTCCCTAACATCTGCCACTTTAAGCCTTTCTTAATGAGATAATAACTTTTCTGAACTATACAAAGTAAAATTTGTAATTAAGACCCTAATTGTCCCTTCTTGTGGGGATCAAATTGCATGTGTTGAGAGCCAAATTGGGGGTTCTCAGTCTCTTTAATACATTTGAATTCTTTTCAAAACCATCATCTAGTGGCCATTTTACAGGATCTACATCTTAAAGACGCTGATTCCATCCAAATAACCACACTTGTGGGCTTGAGTACATATATGTGCTTTCACATGGTGCCAGGTAGTAAGTAAGTGTGTCCCACATCAGAAAAATGCCAACATATACACACACACTTGCATGCTTCTCCTAATACTGCGTCAAAGCAATATTCAGATAATATCCCACTGTTCACTATGGCCTACTGGTGAATACTGTACCAGTCCAGTTGTTGGGGTTAATAAGCTGCATCTATGAGCTCATTGTAAATAACATTCTGTCTGAAGCCTGAATATTATCATTCATATCCAAACACTGACAAATATAAAATTGCACATCTGATATTGCAGAAATATAATTAGATGCCACTAAATCCTGCACACAGCACCTTTAAAATTCTTGATTTCAGTTATCTACATTTAGTGTTCATTTTGTTAGACAATGAATGCCAGCCTCCATCTTGTTAAATGGTTGACGGACTGTGAAAACACCAAAGGCAATAATAGAAATAAGTCAAATTGTTCTATCCCTGACAAAGTCTGATGTTTTCTTTTATAGTATGTTAGTGTTAGTCAATAAGCTTAGACTTAAACTAATGGACATGTTATGTCTCTTTTATGTACAATAGATCTAATTGTATGAGTCATCTTCATCGCTAAATGTGCATTAATTATCATCTGTTTGTAACTGTAATGCTAGTTGGTTGATCCTATCTATTTATTCCTTATGTGGAAATTAAAACCAACAAACTCAGTCTAAGCTCAATTGAGCTCATGTTTATGCCATACAAGTAGGTACCTGACCACTCCCAAATATCAAAAGAGCAGGTATGAGGCCTTAAATGTCAAGAATTTGGGTAAAATCATACTTTCACATTTTTATATATTTTTGCCTCATACATTTGCCATTGTCAAAGCCATTTTACACCTTAAAATTGCAAGGAAATGCAACAAATCCCAATCATGTTGACCGGTCTCCATCTGAGTAGATGGCATCAGAGAACGTAGTCCTCAGAGGCATAACACACCCTGGTGTAGCACTGGACTCCCCTGAGTGTTTGAATGATGGGGGAGCGTTAAACACTTGTAAATGAGATTCAGCTTGATGTCCTGTGTTTCAGTCTATCTTACAATGTTGGCCTCATGTCTGTCAGTGCTCTCTTTTCCAGTTTTTCCTGTGTCTGTCCACTGAGACTACATACCAAGAGGGAAGAGAATATTTCAAAAAGAAACAGAAAACAACCAGTAACCAAGTTTGACACAGGCAAGTAATTGAAGTCTGAAAAAAAGATTTCTTTTTAGAGACACAGTTTAGAAATAAAACATTCAGTCACCCAAGAAGCAGTTAGACAAGTTAGCAAATACTGAAAAAGCCGTTCAAGTGTGGAGGAAGTCAGTCACTTCAACCCACCTTTGAGGAGAAACTTCAGCAGCATTCAAAACTTCTTTTTTTCAGACCTCTTGGTGGAAGACGATTATACAAACATTTGTGCTCACATGCAAATGTGCCTCTGTGGACTTCTTTCTCTGTGAATTTGTGCATATACATGCAGTGCTCTGCGTGTTTGTATGTGTGATCCTGTATGTGCTGATGCGACTGGGTGTTGTGTGTGTTTGAGTGTGCGAGACAAGAGAGTTTTCAAGGCTTCTCACTCAAGGCTATGAGTTTCTTAAAAAATAATAAAGTTAGCCTTTCAATCTGTCCAATCAGGCATGAGCTCCACAGCCTTGCAGTTAATCTCCTAACCAATTACAATTAATAGTTTTGTTCTGCCTCTCAAGGTTCAGATTTAACAAGCAGCAGAGAGAAATATTCATTCCAACCATGCTGATAATTCAAACTAAGCAGAGCCAAGGACACTGTGACAAAAGTTCTTGCGCTCTTTGTATTTCTTTTTTATTCTTTAATAACATCATGCTGACATCTGTCTCTCTATGTGTGTGTAGACACATTTTTTTGTGAACACTAACTTGAGAAGAGACAGGAATCCAGTACATGCATGAAGAGTTGCCCCTGTAGAGAAGATGGTCTGATTAAATTTGGAGCACCTTGCTGATACATTTACATATTAATAAACAAAGAATCATTTTTCCTGAAACTAACATAACTTTTCAATGCTGTAATATGAAGTTTGTATTAATACATTACAACGTGTCTTGATAAATATTTGGCTTAATTAATGAATTTAGTACCTGATTATGTTTAATACACATTATTGAATGCCTCTTGTTTTATTCATACTTATTTGAGGAAAAGTTTTAAGCATGCACATATGCAAAAGTGACCATTTAATAATTAATTCATAATGATAATTATGACTCATCAGGATGTTGTTGACTTTGTTTTCTAATCTGCTGTGTTTATTTCCCGTTATAATCATATTCACTCGTTGCTACAGAGCTCCATGAGTGAAACATGAATCAAATTTTAATATTAGGATTTTTCTCAAATGAGACCCCAGGTGCCACATATTCTACAGCTGCTGATAGCTCATGGGATGACTGTGTGCTCATCCTCCCTCATCCTCTTTCCATTTCTTTTTGTCTTTGATGGTGCTGCGATGATGCTAGAATAGTCGTTCCCTTTTTCTGCTTCTGTTAGGAGAGATATATTTTACTTACCCTTTTATTATACCCCATTCATTCTAATTCTTTCTGCTTCATGGATACGTATGAAGAAAAAAAAAAGGAAAGTAGAGGAAATAGAGTTAACAGGTGGTGATGAGAGTAAAGGAGAAAGACGAGACAGAAATGGTGGGGAGCTGATCGGGCGTGTTGGCTGTCTGCCAAGTACTGAAGAGCAGAGAACTAAGGAATGGAGTAGATCTGGGGAGCAGGATGGAGTTGTGTAGAGCAGATTGGGTATTAAAGTTGAGAGGAAATACAGAGCAGCCGGAGAGAGATGGAAAGATGAAGGGATTGGAGGTTAGGTTAGGAGAGGAGAGAATGAGGGAGAAAAGGATAGGGGGCTGAGGAGAATAGAGGAGGGGAGGAGAAGTGATAGGAGGAGATAATAGGAGCAGAGGGAAGGGGAGGAAGCAGACAGATTTAGGTTATGTTCACAGGAACCATTAACAGTTGGGAGGAATAAACAAGAGGAAAACACAAAACCTCACATTTTGCAAGCTATCACCTCCCCTAAAAAGGTAATATATGATGGATTATCCTAAAAATATATATAAAAAAAAACAATTTTAGAGAATATTTAAGGACACCTTTGACTGTGTTTCTGGGGCAGCTGCGCAGATTTTCCAGTTTGAAAGTCATAATCAAAGACCAATAACGGCCCAGTGAACAATTCATTCATCCAATCATGCAGGAGGGCTTCACATTGATGTCTCAGCAAAGGAAAGCACTAGAAAAGCATTTGTCATCAGAAAGACCTGGTTAAAGGCTGATCATTTAATCCATTTACATGCAAAGTCATTTTGGTCTATGAACACTGATGCCAACAGCACAATGAACCTTACTTATGAGGGCCTGTAAAATTACACGTGCAATGACGAAGAAGCAAGTTAAACAAGTTGATATGGTGAAATTCTTAGCAAATAATTGCT
Source organism: Thunnus maccoyii (assembly GCF_910596095.1). NCBI lineage: Eukaryota > Metazoa > Chordata > Actinopteri > Scombriformes > Scombridae > Thunnus > Thunnus maccoyii. Next base: position 16,414,493 of record NC_056538.1, read on the forward strand.
TATTTACACATCCAGCTGATTATTCTGAGTCAAGTTTCTGGGGTCAGTTTAACTCCACATTCACTCTCCTTATACCTCTCATCTGGTCTCCATCAATTCCTGAGGGAAGTATCTGCCTCTTCAGCTGCTAAATGTTCCACTATGTACACCAGATAGCTGCTGACTTTGTCTGTGCAGTGAGTTTTAGAAAACAGCTGCCTGCTGCTACCGAAAACAGCACTAATGAGAGCGACTAGAGTTAATGAAAACAGTAAAGTCACAGGCTGTAAAACCAAAACAATGAGCTGAAAGAAAGTTATGTTGTAAAAGAGCTGAGGGGAACTGCAGAGTCAGATGATAATACTCTGTGGATTCATCACCGCAAGTGACCCCTTTCACATTACACACTGTCATTTGATCCATTGTAAATATATATAAAAATGTATATATTATGGCAGCTTTAAAATAGAAACATCTCTATGACAGTAATTACCATTCTTGTAATAAACATGTAGTGTTGTGGAAGTCTGGCATGATATATAACAGTATAACAGTAAAGACTGCATTATATGTTAGAATAGAAAGAAATAGAGCATATAGGAGTCACATGTCATTTTCTATGAAATCCTTGCTGTTGGCACAGTTATTATTTCTATATTTATCATGTGTTTGTATTTATGCCCATCCACAGCATAAATCCTAATTAACACATTTCAAAGTTGAAATTCAGTCGCATTCTGCTATGTGATAGAAAACCATTAAATTACTCACATTCCCTTTGCAATTATAGTGTACAATGTTAACCCTCACTGAATATTGTCAACTGGTTACATCTTGAAAATTATACACGGTGTTTTTAAACAGGTTAATTATATGTTTTCTGACAAGGCAAACTACAGTGTAATTAAAGATGGAGATAAAACAAGTCTAGAAGAGGGTCGTCCATTTTTGTTTCATTTTATTAGAAAATATCCACACACCATAAAAATTACATGTACAAAACTATAAGATTTGAAATTGCTTTATGTACACATACAAAAGATAAAGCCCAAAAGAAAAAAAGTGAGGGGAACACAGAAGGGGAAGTGAGAGACTAAGCGTTCATGTTTCTTTTTTTTAGGAGTGGGGGGGTGGGGAGGGGGGATTTTTTCCAGGATAAGTCAAAAGGTTTCAGGTTCTCCGTCTATTTGCTTTTCGACCAACTCACATCTCTGTCACATCTCTGCAGGGAACTGGAGCAGTGAAGATGATAATGATAATGATGATGATATCAGTCGTGACAGCAGGGATGACGTGAGAGCAATTATGTGCACACACACACGCATTTGGGTAGAACACATCTGAGATGGCACCGGTGAACCACATTCCCCCGTTTATAATAACCTTCATGATGCTCTAGTGAAAGCGTGATGAAAGAGATGCTAGTAAGGAGCACCTGGAATATTCTGATGATTCATATAAAGGGGTATCTGTCAGACGGATATTAAGATGTAACTATTTTGAAATAGAACATTAAGTGAGATGTGACCTGTTATCAGACATGCTATGCGCACGTAAACACACTCTAATGAAAACATGATAATGAAGATGTAAAGAGTGCCCGGATGACTACAACCGAGATGTTAACAATGCAGGTGGCGCAGTCATATACACTCATACAACATCTGTCTTAACATTAAAATGCTCTGACTCTGTACCTGTAGACTTATTCAGCGATGACAGTAGTGATTATGATGATGACAGTGATGGTAATAAGGGTTAAGATGATAAAATCAATGATGACGAAGACTGAAACTGATTTGGCTAACCGATACCCTGCTACTTTGATTTTTTCTCTCTCTCATCTATTCATTTTTTTCTTTCTTGACTTCAGACATGTGGCTTTCCTCCTGATCACTGGGTCTGAAACAAAAAAGAAAGACAGAAATAACAAGAAAGAAAGATATTAGTTTGCATTTCACTGTTGTTTAACAGTCAAAGACATTTTAAACACTGTGTTTCATCTTTGTCACCAAAGAAAATACTATTAAAATAACTACAGATAATCTATGTTGAGCTCAAATTGATTTAAATTCTGAGTTACAGGTCTTTACATGAAAACGTGACATTCTTGTGAATATCTCATGCAAAAATTTATATCTGATGATTTTCAGTGTGTTAAAAGTTAATCAACACCAGTTAGCAGCCATATTTTGAGCCTCGGGCAGAAAGATGTGTTTAACTGGAAGAAATGTGGGGAGTGAATAACATTTGTGCTTTTTATATTACAGAACACTTCATGTAGAAAGTTGTTGTTGTTGTGTGTGTATGTGTGTGTGTGTGTGTGTGTGTGTGTGTGTGTGTGTGTGTGTTAATTCGTGTGATGTCTTTTTCTAAATAAGGCTACAGAGCTTAATTTTTTTTAAATAATCAGTTGCATCTCTGTTGATGGTCAAATCAGCAGCATATTAAAGCCTCTCATTCACCTTAACTTGGGATGGCCATGACATACGGCTACTTTCTACAGCCCATGTTATTTATTATTATCATTTTTTATCTTGTTCCCATTTAAGAAAAAAAAGTATGGCACAGTGATGGCCAGTAAACCCAAAGGCAGACAAAATGCCATCTGTCACACTCTCACTGCTTTTCTGTGGATCCTGAAACTAATGTGGGTCAAAATCCAGTGGGATGAAGTGTTTAACCTTCAAATTCTTACAATTCGGTTCAACCTTTGACTGATGCATTTCATCTTCCCAATGTGTTTACAAGGTAAAACTTTTTACATGTTAAATAGCTTTAATCATTCATTTAGGCATAGGAATCTATGTTGAAGAAGCACTGAATCCAGACATACCAGCAAAACCACATGAAATGGGCTTTCATGAAAAATAAATAAATAAATTAATTAATCCTGGTAAGTGACTATAGATTTATGGGAAATGTGATGGATAACAGCTGGCCAGCCCACCATCCTCCTTGTTAAACCCGCACAAAACTCCCACTGCTGGCCTCATTAGTACTGTAATGTGAGCATGTTAAAATGATTAGCTGTCACATTGTAAGTAGTCCTCTTGGGGATGACCTGGTGCTACTCTCAAATTGTTCATCGAATGGTTGGCAGGAAGAAAGCATAGTTCAATGTTGTTGGTTAAAAAAATTAATAAATGAGTGAAACTAATGCCTCTGGCAGTCCCCTGATATAACAACAAATGGCAAATAAAATATTGATCTATACAGACAAGCAACTTTGTACCTAATGGGAACAAGATGATAGATTGAGTAACAATGGGAGATACTCACAGAAGAGAGAATGCCAGGCAATAGTAAATAATTGGATAGTGAAGAGCCGGACATGTTATTGAAATAATTTAATAGGCTGAACTATTATAAAATACCAATTTGATTGGCAAGACTTTATAAGTGCAAACTTGGGCCACAAGCACACTCAAGTGTCACCACCTAACTTTTGGTTGGAGCAGAATAAATACAATATTTGTAGGAGTACAGCAAGTGGAGGGACAGCCTTCTATGGTGGTCAATTAGATCATCTCTCATTTTGTTACACCAATAGGCTACACCAGAATTCATAACAGGCAATAGCTTCTCAATAAGGCTCATAAGTTAGACTAAATGCTTTGTTACATCCTGTGGGTTTCCTCTACAACACCAGTAAAATTAAAAGTTACTATTTAACAATGGAAGTCACACACTAGCTTTAAATCAGCAGACAGTTTCCTAATGAGCTGGGAGTCCAAGCTGGTTCTTCCAAGAGAAAACAACTCCTCAAGCACACATATACAACACCCCAAATGAGCCTCCAAGGGGGGATGATATCCTTTTTTAAGCTGGATTTACATTTTAGGAGACACTGAAATTCATATGTTCGTTCCACAGGGAGCTCACAATATATATCTATGTAGTTAAGCTATATTTTTGTTTACTTTAGTTATTAGAATGCTTGAATTCTCTTAGGTATATCTGAGTATGAATATTTTGTTGAATGCTTCAACTGTCCATGAAAAACTGAGAGCTTCCCATAATCACCATGTTCACATGACAAAAAATAATTTTCATTATCAAGAGGAGACGGCACTTGGACTGTTATGTCTGTTTCTATACAGCATTGGTATTAATTTATCATCAGAGCCTATACTGCATTTTACAAGAAGTTGTGGATGATTGTTGGCAACAGTCGCCCATTAATCTGATCTATCACAGCTGCTATATTAATACAATTCACAATCCTACTTTAATCTATATCAACGTGAAAGAAGCAAACCTCAATACACAGAAGAAAAGTTTATGTGATTTTGGAGGGGTTCAGTATGTGTGTGCGTTCCCATGTACTAAACCTGCAAAAAACGTTGCTTGATTAACAACAACACAAATAATTAGCCACGGTGCTAGATGGCTACATTGTTGAAGGACTAGACCCATGGAGATTGAACAGACTGACCAACATTGACATCATTGGAGATACTATATGCACTCTCACTAAGAGTCACCTTAATGTGAACCACCACTTTCTCTGACATCCATTTCAATCTTTAATGATACCTGATCTTGCCACTGATGATTATTTAAACAAAGCTCTGTGAATGAAGGCTAAAGTTACAGCAACTATGATTTCAAAGCTGGGGTATTCAAACATCTCAGTAAATAATAATAATTTACTGCTTGACAAATAAATCAGACTGCAAAGACTATTCCCATAAAATACTGTCAAAAAGTGTCAAATCTAAAATTTAATACAAAATAAATATTCACCACATCCTCACAAAATAAACCCAAAAAGCTAGAAACACAACTGAGACAAAGAAAATATCCAGCCCAACCTTTCACTGCAACAGATTCCTGTAATAAACTGAGCATTTAACAGCGACAAAATACCACCAAAGCCCACTAACTCAAGGGCTTTGTTCAGCCTGACATTTTAAAATAAAACCTTGTCTCTCAATACTATACATCACTCTGTTACTCCTGACACTGTTATTTGGGCAAAGCTCTGAATCTGCCAATAAACCAATAGGGAACTAGCGAGCACTTTATGTTTCTAACACCTAAAAGACTCCAATCGCCAAATTCAACACTCTGGAATCTCACCATTATCTCATTCTCTCCCAATACAAATAACTGCATCAGCGTTTTGGCGTAAAAGCTGCCAATAGAACAGCCAAAGGGCCAGTCTGAAGCTAAAACCTCTAACCTGCACAAGATTTTAATCCAACAGCAGTCCCATTTTCTCTCCTGCCTCCAGAGGGAAATGGGTTTCTGCTGAGAGAGATAACTCTAACTCAAAGTCCTTGTAGTCAATAGATGTGTGAATGCCTGCATTGCCATGGATTTGGTGGGTATTTCATTGACACATTACATTATGTGTCACTTGTAAGACATCATAAGACATACAAAGAACATTAAGACTAGTTCTGTATGTATTTATGAGATGTTAAAAAGTGACAGATATAGAGGAACACACTGCATACATTTCTGAAATTATCTGAGGGATGATCTAAACAGGTTTTGAATATGTAGGGCGTTCACAGCGGAAGACAAGATAAAGTACACTCAAAACAGACAGAACGCATAATAAATATGGATGATTTATGGGCACTATTAGCTCATAGCTGGGAACAGTAAAATAAATTGTGGGTGGTGGTGAGACATTGGGAGATATTGTAAAACAAACAGACAACAACAAAAAAAGCATCAAATCAATTGACCAATTAATCAGGGTGCCAAAATGCATCATCCCCAAGTTTCCCTAGTCCCCTTCCACTCAAAAGTTTGTTTTGCTTATTTTTACTTCAGTTCGATGTTTGAACTTCACTGTGCAGAATGATGCCTGTGCAGAGTTTGACACTAGAAAGCTGTTTTCACGTTGTTCTGCTGAGGGGGGAAAGTTTCTCTGTGCTAATTGAAAATCTGAGTTTAAGGGGCGGGTCTACAAGCATGATTTGTGACATCACAACAAATTTGGATGCTAATCATGGTCCAGTATGCAACCTACACAAGTGTGATGTGGAAACATGATGAAGTGGGAGACATCTTGCATCCACTTTGAAATGAACATTTTTCACATATTCATTGATTCTGGATTTTTCAATGAGGGAGAAGGGGGAGATGTAATTTTAAGGGGCTCATATGGAGTAATTAGACTTGTTTTGTGGAAAAACCATATCAGACACATATTATACCAATCAGATTATTTTTTATATATCTTACAACATGTCTAGAGGGGATCTTTAAATATTACATTTGTCTGATGGTCAGTGCAGTAGTTTAAAACCTAAACACCATTTGAAGATCCATCACTCCTACATAAGTGCATGAATGAATATATAGCAAAATATTAACAATGGATCAAACCCATGTACAATTAAGTTAAAGTTAAATTTTATTCTTTAATTAATTAAGGTGTTTAAATTACAGCAACTTGGGGTTTGTCAAATAATATTTTAAAATGTATGCTGAAATGCAAGTGTACACCAAGCAACATTGAAAAAATGGCAGGGGATGAATGACAGAGGACTGGTATATATAGTACTGAGACTGATGGGGTAATGAGCAGCAGGTGAGCAGGTGGGTGTGGGAACCAGACAGGAAAATCTGGAAGCATCTGGCCGACAGGTGAAGAATGGCAAAGCCAAGAGAAGAGAGTGTGGGGCTGGAGACAGGGGCAGAAAGGGCAAGAGAAACACAAATAGGACCAAGGATGGAATCCTGACACATATTCATGGAGAGTAAGTGGGTAAGTAAGTATGTTGATTTTCTTTTTATACTAACTGCTAGGACAGTTTAATATTTGGGACTCAGCTTACAGTAAGTTCTTTCATGTCATACTGCATTAAAATGCATCTTATTTTCTATTGGTGCCGTAATCAAGTAACACAACATGTACCTTAACTCAGTTGTTCAATAAACCTACATAATGTTCTGTAATAACACAGACTACTACTGTAAACTTTCTATTGCTATGCTACTCTGTATACTGGGCTGCTACAGGGAAGTACACCACAAAATTTTGTTACAGGCTTAAAAAAATGAATCCTAAAAATATGTTTTACAGTTAGTGTTGGGGGGAAAATAGCTGCAGCCATTTATATGTAAATTGTTGAAAGTATTGTCTGTTCTGCAGTATCATTTTGTAACCTGCTGAATAATGCCACAGTACCCCATTTGTTATTTTTATTTTTCATTTGTTTGCATCTATGTCTTGGAGGTGCACCATGCATCAAATAGTTCTACTTCTTGGCAGCTGATGAGATGCAGGTAAAGCTGGTGTATCGCAAAAAGGAGGGAGAGAGAGGGAGTTTATATGAATGTTATATATCAACCAATGCTGAGTGGAAAATCTGCAGCATCCAATTATAGCCTCTCTTTCTGGAGCTTCTCTCTCTCTCTCTCTCAGGCACACACTACACACACACACACACACACACACACACACACACACGCTCCCATGAGTTGCAACACAATTGACTTTTACAAGTCCATGTATCAGTAAATGTCAGCCAGTTTCGGTTGCTATCGTGTTTAATTTTTAACATGGTTATAAATATCCTCATTTGCATCTCAGACTCTCAGTGCCAATTAACGATTATTCCGCTGTCCTGAACCACCAGAAGTTTAAATCACTTTCAGTGCTACATGCACATATCTGACAGATGTGCTCTAATAAATAAAAAAAATGCCAACAAAATCTTCCAATAGATTCAGCATTTTTTCATCATTTAAGTATTATTTTCATTGTTGAGATTATTGTAAAATCATTGGTAAACCATGTGAGGCAAAAATGATCACTGTTCATGTTTTTGGCTTTAAATTTCACACACAGAAATCACTCCATTTGATGGGATAAGGGTGGTGGGCTGTATGCTTTTATTGAAAACACAAATTGACAGCAGTTTTTTCAGTAGCTGAATATGTTGTGCTACTGACCTTCACAAACTGTCGTGAACACTGAGAGAGTGAGAGATCTTTTGCATAACAAATCCTAGTGGTGCTCAAATGTTTGCATACCAAATACTGGCTTTCAAAACTCTACAGTCCAGTCCCAGAATCATTCCATTGTTGAGTACTGCCCTGAAGGATGCATATTCTGTCAAGGCTACTTTAGGGTAGTTAAGTATTCACAGCTTTCCAGCTAGGCAGAAACGTCAACTTTACCATCCACCAAACAACTCAAACATTCAAAGTGACACACTTGTTCATGCTGAAGGATTAACACACTCATATTGTCCACACACACATACACGTACCAATGGGAGGTCACAGGATTCCACGAAAAAATCTTTTGACTTGAATATGTGTCCGTGACGAATTTGTTCAGCTGAGCACATCATCTGCCTCGCTGTCAAGATCTTTTTTTTTTTTAACCATTTAAAAGGGGGATAGGAGTCACACAATAAACACGCGCAAAAAATAAACACGCTTTGTGTGTATGTGTTTGTGTGTATACCCTGTTGTATCATCTATTATTCACACTGCCATGTTTTCTTTCTGAGGGACCAAAGACACCTTACAGCACAATACAACTGGAGCTCAATACACACAGAGTAATCCTCCACACATCCCACTCGCTGTTCTCCTTCTGTTTTCCCCTCTATTCCTTTTCTCATCTCTTTTCTTCTGTTTCTCCTCCTCCTCTCTTTACTTTTGCTTGTCGTCTTCATGTCTCCTCTCCTCGCTCTCCTCCTCCTCTTCCTTTTTTTAATCCTTGTTTTTTCCCTTTCTCCTCTATTTCCTCTTATATATAAAGCTGCTTATCTTGTACAGCCTCTTTCCCCCATTTCGCTTTTCTCCCTAACAGTTCAATTCAAGAAGCCATATTGGTATGATAAGATCATCTCTGGAGCCTCCGTACAGCACATAGCAGGCCATATCAACCTACACTGAACAAGTGCATGTATGCAAATTTATGAATTATCTTACTGAGCCTCACTCCTCCTATGTTTCTCTCGCTCCCTTATATGATCTATTTTTAACTATTCTTCCCTATATTCTCACTTTCTTTCCCACCTCCCAGTACATTTACATCTGAACCTGTCAGTGTTCCATCAATACCTCCTTCTCCCTCTGTTTTCTCTTCTTCTCCCTCCTCTCTTCCCTCTGCGCATCCCTCCTACTTTTATCTTTCCCTCCCTCCTTTTTCCATCTTCCTCTTCCTCTCCTTACTGCAGGCATTGTTCACCTTGTCATGCTCTTGTAGGACACTCATCTTACATCACCACCGGTCAGACGACACTGGGTGCGCACATACACACACACACATTTGTACTTTCCCTATGCATTCGGGCCCTATATGTGTTCCCCCTTCTTTTTTTTCTCTTCTCAATCTCTCTCACACACACAGCTGGAAAGGAGTGTGTAATCACTGCAGGATCTGGCGGTGATGTGTCGGAGAACCCAGGGTCATTTTTAGATATGTAAATGTAAGTGTGTGTGTGTGTATGTGTGTGAGGCAGTATTATACAAATGCAGTAATGTATGCATGGCCACATCTACCGACATCACTGCCACATCAGCCACCAGATGTGACATGCTGCTCAAATTGAAGTCATAGCCCATGAGCCCAGACAGGGAGCACACACTGCATCTCCTTTACATTAAGGCTGTAATAACAGTGGGAGTCCATGTGTTTCCCATTAGCTTATGAAATAAACGGTTGCTAGGATGGAGTTGTAAATGCTGCTGCAAAATGTCTACAGATGGAGGCTGTCACATAAAGTATAACCAGACTGTGCCACAGTTTACAAGAGACACGGTGTCACATAAAACATGTTTCTAGTTCTCATCATCAGTTAAATGATTACCAGATCATTTCTTGTGGATCTGTGAGGCTAAAAGACAACAAAATTTCACTTTTCACAAGAAATGTCTTTGTGGCAGAATACAAAGCAAATTTGGTGAACATATTTTTAGTGGTTCCCTCCCAGAGTGTGGGAAGAAAGGAAGGTTGAAAAAGTTCTTGAAAATTGAATTGCTACACATCAACACTCTCCACTACTGGCAAATCACACATGATCAACATAAATTATACAGAATAATAAGCTCTTAATGTGCCTTGGTGACCGCTGCACTTGACTTCAGGTAGGGAGGATAAAAATGGACGGGAGGAGGAATGAGCAATCAACAGTGTCAGGGAGGAGGGAATAACATGTATCATCATCATCATCATCATCAAAGTGTCTGCAGGGCATCTAGCCAGCTTCATTCATTTTTACAACTGACAGAAAGATAGGAAATAAAGCCTGGATTTATTTCTGGGGAGGACAGCGCAAACTTTTTTTCTCCTTGATGTATCTTGATGCAAACTTGAAGACCTTCCAATGTAGCCACATATGACTTAAATGTGTTAAAAAAAGATGAATATAGCTTCATAGAAATTTTTGAAGTCACAGTTCTGCATGTATCTATCATATGAGACGAACAAAGGTGTAAATCAGTCTGACTTGCTAGTTTCTGTCGTGAGCGATCCTGTCATGAAACACCACATGGAAAAATCAGGCCAATATTGAGCTGTTATCTAGGGAGGCTGTTACACAAGCAGCCATATGTATGATGGAAATAATGATTACTATAGAACACAAGACATAAAACTAATTAGATATAGAGGAAGCGTTTTTATAAGTTTTAGAGAGCCAGATGGGTTCGACATTTAAAACTCTATAAAAAGTTGAATTTGTCCTTGGAATGAAAGCCATATTGATTGTAACAAAGGAGATCACACTAATTAAATGTCCTTTCTACCTTTTCTCCCATTGCCTCCTGATACAGTGAATGGCTGCTTGGTAAAATCTCTTTATTTCACCATGATACCTACCCACCAGCCTATGAGCTTCTCACTTAATCGAGAAATTATGAAAACAGTATAGGATCCATCTAAACTTTTATGTGAATGAAAACAAAAACTGCAATTTTAAAATAAAATAAAATAAAATAAAGAATTGGATGCAAGCAGAAGATTTACTGTATTTACCTTTAATTTCTTAATGACTCTATGCACTTTACAGACCTATTTTTTTCATGTGGAATCTATTTTTATGCCATGCTTTTAGTTTGTGTATTTGTTTTATGTTGTCTCTTTCTCTTTTTGGTATGTGTGTGTGTGTGTGTGTGTGTGTGTGTACATGAAAGAAATGGAAAAGATGGCTCAAACAATCATATACCAGCTATGGTGCAGAGAGAAAATGTTTGCTTGTGTAAACAGCTTCTTGAGTCTGACATCTGCAATCATTCTCATACTGTTCATGCTGTCCTGAGACGAAACACACACATACTCATGCACACACACACACACACACACACACACACACACACACACACACACACACATACACACACACACACACACACACATATAGCTTCACAGTCATAGGTGTATAAAAGAAGATAACTATGACAAAGGTGCCCTTAATAACCACTCTGGTGTCGCTTGGTTTTGCTTGGTGTTGCTGGTGCTGTTATTCAAATGTAAATGAAAATCGGAGATGGCTGTCATTACCAGTGGTCCCTCCAACACTGTGTAGTCATCTTGTAACCATCACTTACAGCAGAAAATAATGACTTTGGTTCGCTCTCTAGTCAAAACACAGCAGGAATTGCTGTTATGTCTCACCATTTTAGTTCTTTGAATGTTACAGAGTTACAGCATGTATACACTAAACAAACAACATTTGACCTTTTAAATTATATTGAAAAGGGATATGAAGTAATGTGGCAACCAAACAAACCAGACTTGTGACCCATTTTCAGGCAGTAAGTATAGTTCCATAAGCTAATTTAAGGAAAAACCTTTGACTTCTCTTCTCTCACCAACCTGTCTTCCTGTCTCTGTTCTCTCCTCTTTTCCTTTTTCCGTCTCTTGGTGCTTTCTCATTCAGAAACATCCTTGCACAGTTTGTGTGTGGGTGTGTATCTCTGGGTGTTAGATTAAACTCATCCTCTTGGGCCAAAAGTTTACTTTTTTTGAAATATTGTCAAGTAAATTCAAAATGTGAATAGAAAATCGATTAAGTTTATGATTCAACACTACTTATGAACAAACAATGAATATAATTGAATGAACAATGAATGAATGTCTGTGTGTTACACAGAAACAACTGCATTCTTGTCAACAAACAGTACATGATTGGTTGTTGACAAGTAAGAAACATATATTCCATAAATGATGAGTTATTCATGATTATTGTGTTTCATGGTAATTATTTTTAAAGATTATTACATGTACATTTGTATTCAAAAGTTTAGTACTGTAGTTCTATGATTTAAAATACAGTACCAGTGTGTCTAAGCATGGACACACTTTCTTATTCGAGAGAATGGGAAGGTGTGTGCAAACTTTTGACTGATACTATAGGTCTGAAGAGAAATTATTGAAACAATTTTTCCAGTGAAGTCCAGCAGAGGCCAGATTTTAAAAATTTGACTATTTAACAGGCCACACTATTAATCATCTACAATAAATGTTTAATTTCATTTTGACAACGAAAATCTCTCCAATCTTGGGGCTCCATGAGTTCAATTCTGTGACATCAGACATCAGCCTCTGTCCATGACTAAAGGGATATTGCTGACCCCCCCCTTGTACAGCCAAAATCCATCCCTGAGGCTGTGGTGTTAGCTCATAACCATATCCTCACCCAGCATATTATATTCTCCACCAGTATTCGATCACTGCCTCGGGCAGGGAAAAAACAAGAGACATCTGACGGCCGGAGAGAGGTAGAGAGATAAAGAAGGAGAGAGGACTGTGTGATAAGGGGTGACTCAGATGCTAAAAGAGCATGAGAAAAGAGAGCCAAACAAGAGGGGGGATGCATTTCCTGTCGCCTGTTGTGATACTGTCAGTGGAGAGTAACGAAGCAGATTGTTTTAGCCAGGGTGGCTCTCTAATTGTCTAGCTGACAGCAATTAGGTGGCACTCGTTAAAGTGGTGCCCTCATTAGGTTACAGACCACTCGTGGCAGGAGGAGACACTGCAAAATGTAAGTGTGTCTTTAACTATAGGGCAGGACCCAAAATTGGTGGACGGCCAAGGTGACTGCCGGTGGGTTACCATATGTCATCCTAATTAATGAGCCCCAGTCTTTGGGTGACATACCTTCTCATTTGGCTGCTTATTTGGTTAGGTTAATAGGCTAATCAGCAGCTTACTCACCTGTTTAAGTGGGCCTGGAGAGATGTGAGAAAGGGTGGTAAAGGTCCTCAAGGTCTGGAAAGCAGTGGATATTGCGCCAGGGCAGTTGAATAAACAGGTTAGTCCTGTCTAGTCTAGTCCAGTTTAGTCTGTGTCAGATTACTAATCCAACTCCATTTTCCAATTCCAGTCCAGGCTCCACTAGGACCAGGTTTATTTAGTTCTGTCCGAGTCAAAACAGTTCAGTTCAGGTTTCCTTACATATGTGCTTTCCAGAGGCAAACTTCCGACTGGGTCCAGTTAAGGTTGAGTTCCAGCTCAGACTAGCTCAGTTCAGTTTAGTGGAATTGCATTATTCCCCAAGGATTAATAGCGTGGAGCCACTTGGCACCAGCCATATTGAGTCCCTTATGTCTAGTTGCACAAGCACTGAGCTGTTATTGTTTGAGCAGTTACCATACAGTTTGTTCATATCCAAAACTGGACTCACTCAGACTCCTTTATTTGTGATTTCTATTCCTTTTCTGTTTGTGCAGTCTACAATATTATATCCAGATGCAGATTAAGTGTGATTATCTATGCATCCAACTTTTACTGTTTAGCCATTTATTGTCTGTCTGTCTGTTTTTATCATCCGCTCAGTATCTGTCCATGCATGTTGATGTGGCTCCAGATGGTGAGAGGCTCATTCATATATTCTGTCCATTTTCTATGTCAAGACATATCAGTGTTGTTTTTTAAATTATCCAGTAGCCCATTGTATTGACTTCCACACTTGTACTGATGTTTTAAAGTGGAAAATTCAGCATTTAATGGGTATTCCATTAAAACTGACCAAGGTGATCACACCAACAGCTGGATCCTGCAGGAACTGGCCAATCAAAAGCCAAACAGCCATCAGGCCTTGACACGGTCGTCCAATCCAGACATGAGAACCAGGTTAAGCAGTTAAAAGTAAATCAGACAGTACAAGTGTATAACCTGATGGAAACAAAGTAATAGGGAGAGTAAACGGGCGATATGGGGAGAGAAGTCAGGGCCTTTTTTTTTCTTCAGGGTTTTCACTGGCTCTCCCTGGTGGTGATGTCCACTCTCCACATCTGCCACGTAGAACAACAACATCAGGCTTCTGGAAAACAGGAAAACAAGAACACCATGGTTTGAAAGTAGAACATTAAAATGTCAGGCTAAAAGGACAATGAGGAGAAGGGCATCATTAGTGCTCTAAAGGGGATTCTTTTAAAGCAATGGGGTTAAAAAAAGGGAAAAAAAGAATCTGGACTAGAAAAACTTTTGACAAAAGGGTGCAAAACCAAGGGACTTGAACAAAGCAGCAGATGTATAGTAGACACAATTTAGCATGTGTGAGATTTGGAATAGACACATTAGTATAGTAATAAAATAGAACTGCAATATGAACACCTTAAGACTGTGTCGTTAATACCTGTAAGTGGTTTTAACTTCAGTTGAGTTCTGTCCCAAATTGCACTAGACTTGATCCTACAATAGCCACAGGCCCGATTTGCATTTCTGTTTTCAGAACTTCTGGTTTGACTTAAGAAAAGCTAATATTCAGAAAACTTTTGAATTTCTTTTTTTAAGTTTTGTGAGTATTTTACCTCCGAAGGGAAAACAGAACAAAACAAGACAATATGAAACTGTACGAAAGGTTCAAATGTCATTTTTTTCCCCTGATTTTGAGGTAACATCAGTCTCATTTTGAAGCCATACAAGTAAAAAGGACAAAGTCCACAACTGAGTATGTTCAGACTTGTTTAGTCACATTATATCATATTTTTTCATTGAAAGTGTAAAGTTGTATAGAGATTCTAGCCGATAAAATTGTCCAATTTGCAAAAATGTTCTCATGTAAGACCTGGTCTATTATCTATTAACTTATTACATTGCAAAAGCTTTTCAAACATCGAATTCAATACAATTTTCAAACTTTTTAACTTCTATCAGGTTATCTTCTATTGTCAAAGATGTTTGAGAGAGTAACTGTTGTATAGTTGAGAGATACAACAGAAGCCTGCATAGGCAAGGTCTACTGACAAGGAAATGCAAAGAAGTGCAATATCTTGGGGAATGATGAAGCTGTACTTTCTCTGGCAGTATATTGCCACAGCTGTTATTTGTAATGTGTATGTTTGTAAGGAGAGCATTCTTAACTGTACTTGTCAGGAGGAATATTTCTTAACAGCATTTATGTACAACCAGTGCTTATTGTGTCAGTTTAAGAATGAAGCAGAGTCTTCTTAATGCCTCAGCCTGTCTTCATCCATCACAACCACTGCACCTCTCCACTGTCTTCTCCTCCATCATCCTCCACTCCTCACCCATCTTCTCCTCAATCACTCTTACCATGCAGATGGATGAAGGAGATGGGGTGATACAGAGAGGAGAAGGCAGTACGTGGAGACGATAAGCCAGTGTGAGTGGCGAGGAGATGGATAGAAAGGACAAGAAGTAAAAAAAAAAAAAAAAGGTGTCATAAATTGAAAACAGACAGGGAAAGGAGAGGTAATACAGGATTTAAAAGAAATGGTATATGCAAATGGAGCATTAGAGGAAAAGGATGTGCCAGCAGAAAAGATATGGAGAGAGGGTAGGGGGTAAAAAGGAAAGAGCACAAGATGATAAGAGACAGAATGTATTGAAAAGAAATACAATTAAGAGAATCAAGGAAAAAAGAAAAGGGAAAACAATTGTGAAGTTATGAAAATGGAAACAATGGATGGAAAAAAGGCAGCTAAGATTGGAAAGAAGAAGCAGATAAAAGACAGGACAAATGAAAAAGAAAATCAGAAATAATACAGAGATCAGCAATGGTGAAAGAAAGAGGATGGACATGAAAGATGAGAAGATAAAAGGGGCCTTTAAATAACAAACAAAAGAGACTATAAATGAAAAAGAAAAGCATTAAAGAATTAGTTCACCTAAATTTCATTTAAAAAAAAAACCCAAAAAACAATCCATTTTGCTGTAGTTTAGTTTTGGTTTGACTTGTCACTGTCGCTGGGCTCCCTGCTCTCCACTCTAGTATTATGAAAGTGTGTTACTTACAGCAGAGAGAAATTACATTTTAAACCATCGTCATCTCAACAG
Organism: Thunnus maccoyii; assembly: GCF_910596095.1. Taxonomy (NCBI): domain Eukaryota; kingdom Metazoa; phylum Chordata; class Actinopteri; order Scombriformes; family Scombridae; genus Thunnus; species Thunnus maccoyii. Next base: position 16,430,700 of record NC_056538.1, read on the forward strand.
CAACAATCAACAGCTCTTTTGTTAAAAGAGCTGTTGATTGTCCCAGTAACTCTGGATATTCCACAAAACACCCTGTCAACAGTTTTCTTCAGCAGAAAGTAATTCTGATGAAAACATGAGAGGCAGGGACCTTGTTTCTGGAGAGAAATAAGGCTGCAGCTAACAATTACTTTCATCATCAATCAATCAGCGGATTATAACTAATTGTAATTTTGTCAGAGGCGACGTATTCAAAGTGCTTGTTTCATCTGGCCAGCAGTCCGAAACCAAAATATATCCAGAACATCAAATCCTCACATTTGAGAAGCTGGAAATGTTGATTAATTTTCTGTTGACTGACTAATCAGTGCAGCTATAGAGAGGAATGTTGCTGCTGAAAATTTTGTATGTAAATTTTCTATGCTGTGAGCACCATTAATCAAATTTCATTTAATTCCATCATACATGGGTGGAGGTAGGAATCTCAAGGACGAATGCCTCAAAGTGTGAGCACGTAAAGAAAACATTTTCATCACTAGATACAACTAGAAGTATGTGACATGATATGTTTTATTGGCTTTTGTGTTTGTGTATGTGTGTGTTATTTGTGTCAACTGACCCGACGTGAAAACAAGAAACCCCCAAGAGGGTAAAAAATCAGCATGCAAGTAAAACTCAGGAGGGAGGCTACAGTACAGACAGGCACGGGTGAGGAACAGTGAAATAGGGTAAGAGAAGGGAGAAACTATAGAAGGACTATACTATAGGAGGAAATCCAGGGATTGCTAAAGTTTTAAGTGCCACTCATTACTCTTTTTGTGTAGTGTTGGCGCATTCTCTTTGTGAGGCCAAGAGACCCTCAGATCATAAAGTCTCTCCATTCGACACTACGAGGCCGCCTGTCGTCTGCTGCTGGAGGCGTCAGAGAGACAGAGAAGAGAAATGGAGAAAGAAAGCAGAATACAAAGCCAGAAACAGTCAGAGAAAGAGGGAGGGAGAGAGAGAGAGAGAAAGAGAGAGAGAGAGACATGGAGAAAAAAACAAAACAATAAGAAACAGAGAACAAACACTGACACAAATGCAGCAAAACAGCCCAGAAAAATGGGGGAGAGAGAGGAAGTAGAAATGTCAGGATAGTCAGAAAGCGGTTAAAGAAGACAGACGAGCGAAAGCAACAGAGAGAGCTTGAGAAATACAGCAGGAGCGGGAAGACAGAGGGAGATTCCAAGAGATGAATTCAGAGGGACAGACGACGGTGAAGAATGAGGCCAGGCATAAGAGATGACACTGAAAGGAGTGATGATAGATTAAAATACACGGAGGACAGACAGGCTACAGGGTCATGGATGGGCCATGGGGAGAACACTTGCTCTTCACACAGAGTCACACACATTCTTGTGTTAAACTCGACTATTTTTCTGTCTCGCCTAACCTTGTGGGGGCATTTACACTGGCTCAAGGCAGTCAAACCTTGTACATTACAACACACGAATGCATGCACAGATCTGCAGGGATTTGTTAGCTGACCCTGAGTTTACAGGCACACAAACACACACATACACACACACAGACATACCCTTGCTTGACTTTTAACCCCTTAAAGATGAATGGGTTACCTTGTGGGGACCTGTTCTTTGTTCCCGGATGGGTACTTTGTGATTGTGATTTATAGACATAAACACCCATGCACACATTCAATATTTAGTTGGTTGTTCATGAATTAATAGTACATTGCTTCACATAAGCATAATATGTTTGTGTCAAACATATTATTACTGCTAATCCTGATAGAAAATTCTCCATTTAGTATTAAGGTTAAAGAGCTCCTTCTAATGTTGAATAGTCATGCAGCACACATATCACAAGCTATGAGATCTCAAGCTCCAAGGTTACATTGTTAGGGCCAAACTGTTCCACAATGTGCTGTGTATTTGTCTATTTACTTATTTAGTAATTAGTAATTAAGGCAAAATATTTCTAAACGCCATCAAACATCTATGCTTGTCATTTGCTTGAGTCTTGCAATTACGGCTGAAACAATTAAAGTTGTCGCTGTCATAAAGTAAGATCGAAATTTAGAATATGTCCATCTTTCTTTGCTGAAATATGCTCCAAAGCATATCTTAACATGGAGAGGTGTTGTCACTGGCTTCTGTTACCCAGGCTCATTGAACAGCCTGTCAGCAGTACAGAGATTTTCCATTCCTACGTTTTTACACAAGCCTCACCCTTCTAACCAATCAGAGAAAACAAAAGTCAGGAGTGGTATCTCACAGCTGTCAATCAATATAGAAATGCACTTGCTGTTGAGACTCATGCTAGCGCTAGCTTGATTTCCAGAACTTGCATACTGTAGCTTTAACTGGCTAGTCAGTTAATTGACAGAAAATTAATTGATTACTATATTGATAATCAAATAATCATTTTCAAGAAATTAGATTTTTTTCTTCTCTTCTTCTCTTCATTTTTCTTTCTCTTGTGATAGTAACCCTAACCCAAGCCCTACATGCAATCACTTGCCTTGAGCTTCTGATAAAGTAACTGTAAGGGGACCTAATTTACCCCAAAAAGAAAACGAAAAGTCAAGTGAGTACTTTTTAGCAACATATTTAAGGTTAAAGAATAAATTATTCAAAATTATTTACACCAATTGTTATATGGATGTGAAAAAGATCTATGAAAAGCAAGCAAACAAAAGGAAAACTATCACCCACAATGTGCTTATTTTTTCATGTTGGGTCACATTTTTGACAACCGTGGGCCTTTAATGGGGTCTCTCTGTGTATCTGTCAGATACTCTGTTCCTCAGGCGCTCTGACTCACTGCAGCTCTCTCTCTAATCAGATCAATGTTTCCTTTCTCTGCAATGCAGCAACCAGTGAAACACATCACAGACACAGCTACACCCTGAGAAACCCCAACAGCCTCTGTACAGACACATGAGTGTTATCCCTCATTGTAGGTTGCCCTCAAAGTGCCAATGATCCTGGAATCAAAGTGAGAAAACAAAGAACACAAAGGCCAGCGGTAACTTTTTCTTCCTGGATAAGGTGTCAAAATAAAAACTATAATAATTGTTCTGTTTGTCTGTTTTGAGCCACATTTCAACTGCAGGAACTCTCCCCAGGGATTAAGAATCTTTTGAGGAACTCAGTTCCTCTAACTGTGTTTCCACCACAGGAACCAGGGTCTAAATGAAGTTCCAGGGAGATTGTTTTACCCAACAAAAAGGTTGGGGATAGTACTTTCCAAAAGCACAAGAACTTTGGGGGTGGAGTTTGCAGGGATGACCATCACTGACTGGTCAAACACACACAGTGCAGCTGCTCCAACTTGAGTACTGCTTCATTCATAAAACAAGGAAGTACTCTAGTATCAATTTAGGTCCAGTTTAGCACAAGGGGAGGACATTGGACATTGTGTTTGCTACCGTTAAAAGTAAATTTAGGCTTTCCTGTTGTTTCACAGAGGTTGCGTTCTAAAGCACAAATAAATAACCATCAAACACTCTACAGATGATTTACTGTGGAGACATTATTTTTTCCTCATGTGTGAATGCTGTATTTCAAACATTGATTTTTTTCAATTCCTCATGAGTCTAATTTGCATGATCTACCTAGTTCCTCAGATGCGGTGGAAACACAAACAGGACAACAGGGACTTAAAGTTTCAAGTTTAGTTCCTGAGATTAGTTCCTCTCCGTACAAAGTGTCTAGAACTTTTGGTCGAAACGGTGCCTGGGCTTTGGGTTGTGGTTAGAGGGGGGATGTTTGGGTTGGTGCATATGGTGGCACCTGCACCATGACACAAAGTAAAATTCAAGGAAGTTCCTTAACGCAGTTTGCAAAATTCTAGCCTGTTACAGCCCCAATTAGCACTCCTAAGCTCCTGTTCTTTGTAAGTCCAATTTGGCAATCAACCTCATCAACCTCATCCTGCAAAAGCAAAGGCAAAGGACATCAGTGCCAGTCAATGTATTACAATAACTTAATAACAGTAACAGTAATTAATATACATCGAGCAGAGAAAAGAGTTTTGTCTGTTTTGAACCAGGCACAGATTTTTCTTACATTTTTTGCCAAGAGTTAGATGGGAAGACCTCTCTCATGTCTGGGCATTTACCATATGTACAGCCAGGAGTGGATGTGCTTAGATGTGCATGAAGACTGGACGTAGGTAAAACAGCTACCTTGGTTCACTCCGAAGTTCCTGCCAGCCCCTCTAAAGGACACTAATTGATACATATCCCATTTCTTGATCCACACGCAAACAGAGATGTAAAAAGGACAAATTGTGGTTTCACAGGGAGTTACTGTATGCTGGATCTCTATCTTGGCAACCAATGGCCAGGCATAGTGACATCATGGAGTCTCCCTTGGTTGCCTGGCAACCTCATAGAGATGAAATTGTAGTGTTGGAGTCTACACTGCAAAATAGTTTTGGCACATAAGTTCAAGTAAAACCACAACTTGTCGTTTTTACTTTTTGTTTGTGTGTGGATTAAACAAACAAGATATAATGTGTTAATTAGGGAGACTGAGAGTTGCTATACACATTAGCTGTTTCCCCCCAGTAAAACCACAACTTGTCGTCTTTACTTTTTGTTAGTGTGTTGTTGTTGTTATAGTCTGGGAAGCTCTTTGGAAGCTCCTTTGACTGACACACTTCAGTCAGTTTGGGTTGTGGTTAGAACTGTTAATTAGGCCTATAGGGGGATGTTTGGGTTGGTGCATATGCACCTCAGTGCAACAAAGTAAAATTCAAGGAAGTTCCTTATCACAGTTTGCAAAATTCTAGCCTGTTCTCTAGCCTGTTACAGTTCTAATGAGCACCCCCCAAGCTCCTGTTCTTTGTAACTCCAATTTGGCCATCAACCTCTCAGAACACTTGCTGAACTACATCTACACAGACTTCCCCCTCATATAGCTTCAAAAGTAAGAAAAACAACTAGAAAACAACATATTTCAGTATGATGTCTATTGTCAATTAATATCCAGGGTGTTCTTTTAGTTAGTATAGCACTTGACACAATCCAAAATCTTTCCTGATATCAGACAAAATTGTCAACTCAACTTGGTGGTGTGGGTGGATTCAAAGGTCTGGACCGAGGCAACTTTCATACAATAATTAGAGACTGTGATGTGAGCAAAGTCCAGCACATTTAATTGTGTTATAAGTGTCAGAGCCACTATCGATCCAGCAGAGCTGACGAAGGTGAAAACTTTCCCTGAACTTGCTGGCGAAACTGCAGCGCTCTGCACAGATTTTTCGTCTCCTCCCTGCTATCAATGTTAGGCTCAATGACTCCTCATTTCAACCTATTCACAGAGGCCAATTGAACGACATAGCAGCCGCTGATAAAGTATTTCGACTCAGCTGTTTAATCCACTCACGTGAAATGGTGCCTCCATTTATTCGTTCTAATTTCCTGAGTGGATTAGTGTTAAAGGGGAAGTACACTGGAAAATTCACATGCTCTTATGGATTCCTATAATTATAGCACTATTGAGCATTTTAGGCGATCTTTTTGAGCACATGCAAGTGACTTCAAAAGTCTGGATCAAGAGAACTGGGCCCTGATTACATAAAAAGCAGGTTTTATCTAACAGCCTTTGCTGGTAATGACTAGGGTGCATAAAAGCAATTTTCCATCAGTGTCTTGCATGTTAAAGAAAAGATCATAATATAATCATGCATCATTGTGCTTTCAATGTGATTCTATTTTCTCTCCTTTGAATTATACTGTGAATGCACAATGACAAGAAATTATTAGAGTTCTAGGCAAGAAAAAGTGTCTCCCTTTTTCTCTTCTCCTCTCTGGTTCTTGTTAGTACCCCCATGCCGACTATTCAAGCTTTCTGACAGCTATTTCTTGCCAGTTAGCCAGTAGTCACTACTGTAGAAACTAAAAATACTTTATTCAGGCTGGTGCCAGAGGTTGATCCACAAGGAGACAAGAGAGCCAAGAGATCAAGAGACAGTGAATGGAAGCCTTAAGCTCAAGTTGTACTAATAGATCTGAAGCTGGAAATTAACCGATTTCAGTGCAGCTAATTAGGTTGTGACTGTGCTCAACTTTTGCCTGTCATTTATACTCACTGGAACATCTTCAGAAATTAGCTTTTGATAACAGCACAGACGTGGGATTTCTAATTTCTAGGTGTCAGAGCGTCATGTTTTTATCACAATTCTTGGCTTCACCGTCCAAGGTCATCTAGCCTTCTTTTAGTGTGGGCTTCACAGTCTCCACATTCTTCTTGTGCCTTCCTTTTACAACACATCATAAAACCCCTTAAACCCCTTTTTTCTTTTCTCTTTATCTGGTCTGTGTAATTAAGCATTTCAATTTATAGTGAAGCACTTTGTAAAAAGTGGTGTATAAATAAACTTTACTTTCTGCTCATAGCTGTTGCTGACTGGGTTTGGTTTTGAATTCTCCCTCCACCACCAGAGCCTTATGTTCTTACAGTTTCTTATTCCACAGTGTACAGTATACATTAATGACAGTTATGATTGCATCAGTTACCTATTGCATTATGTGTAGTATATTCTAATCTATAGTATAGAGTATATTCTTTCATTTTTATATTATTTTGATTACCTAATTTTGCGTATATTTTGACCGTTACGCACCACAACAACACCAAAGCAAATTCCTTGTATGTGCAAACCTACTTGTCAATAGATCTGATTCTGATTCTGATATTCAGTCTCAGTTATCTCTGTTACTCTGCCAGATTCTGCTTTGTTACTCCTGGAGGGGTTCAATTAGACTCCAGCTGAACCTAAAGCAAGTTGCTTGGATTTATATAGAGGGCACCCTTGGGGGAAGACTCTCAACTGTAAGTCTATACAGCTGTATGAACAGTCATACATTTACAAGTTTAACTTTACGCAGAGAGTGTATCTGCCTGAATAGCTTAAAGTGGAGACACTTTTACTTTTTAAATTCATTCTTATATGAAAACATTCATACGATTAGAATATTTAAAAAATAGATACATATCAGAGCATTCATAGCCAAAACTAATTAGTAAAGCTTGTTGCTTTTATAAGCTATCTAGAGACGTTACAGGGTCTTTTACTGCATCTGTCTATTGTTTATTCTACCAGGGAAGATACTAAGATGTGAGAAATAAAATGACAGTTTTTAAGGATTGAAAAAAATGACATCCCTCTTAACTTCCTCAAGACATGAGATATTTGAAATTTTTATAAAGGGTAAATGAGTGTCTTGGATTTCTTCCAATCTGATGTTGAATTTCAGCCAACCTTCAAAGGCCTCTTCTTTTTACTGAGGTAACTTTCCTTGTTCACTCTTAAGCTCTAAGGTTGTGTCATTCTTAATGGCAAACAAGCCTTCGCAGAGTGCTTAAAGTCTAATAGTTTGTAGCACTCCAATGGAGGAGGCACAAGGAACGCTTAAGTGAATAATGTTGGCTGTGGTGTGATGTGTGATCCCACCTGCATTAAGAAATCCCTTTCTCTTGTAGCATCAACCCACATAGGTTTCTTCTACTGCTGACACAGACTAACTATGCAGTGGTAGATGCCTGAAAGGTGCAGTTTACAAAGAGGTCACAGCATCATGCACATCTCACTTGGGAAATGAAAAAAAAAAAAAAAACTGAGTGGTTTCTGAAACTGTCTGGTGGCTTCAAAGCCTTTGAGTAACATGTACTATTCTCTGTTGTTCAGAGATTAAGCCTAGGAGTTGGCAAGAACAGCTTGGAGGATGTAATATTGTGTAACTACACTGTTGGGAGGTTAATTCAAGATTCATGTACAGAGTGAGAGAAGCTATGATCTAATTTGACAACAATTATGGAGTAGAGCGTATACTACAACTTAAATGCTACTGCAACCCCACAGACATTAAGTTGAACATGTGTCTCATCCTCTATTTCTCTTGCTATCCTTCCAGTCCACAAGTATGGCATCTTTCTTATTCATTCTCTCTTTCACACTTACTCAGTTTCTCACTGTTCTGCTCTCCGCTATTATCTCGCTCAATTTCACACCCTCAATTGCACATTGTCTTTCTCTCATCCCCCATCTCTATCTATTTGACTGTATTTTTTATTCTTATTTTGTCTCTCTGCTCCTTCTCCGTCAACTTATTTCTTTTTTGTGTTTCTTTCCAACTCTCTGAAATGCTTCTTCCTTGCTCAGTGGCTTGCCTTCTCTACAGTATGACTATCTCCTCCTCCTCTCTGTCTGTCTCTCTACTACCTGCCAGTTCCTTGGGGGAGGTGGGCTCTTTGGCGACAGATGGTGGTCTGCTTTTCATCTCAATGGCGACCCTTGAGGAGAAGCGGGCCTTGGTGGGCGATCGCAACTCCTCATTGGCCAAGGAGTCAGTCCTTGTCATTATGCTCCGTCCACTGCTCTCCTCCTCAACCAATGCCACAGTGTCTCTCAGGGTGTTGCTAGGCGACATGGCCCTGGATGGCCCCAGTGCTTGGTCATCCTGACTGTCAGTCATTTTTGAGGCAGAACGAGGTAGAACTTGGACCTGTCCACCTCCTCCTTGTCCATTGCTCTGCGGTCTTGGCGCAGCTGCAGAAATGGCTGCTTTTCCGTGGCCTGCCCCTTGGTGGCTGTAAACCTTGTATCTTATCATTAAGATGATAATGAAAACCAGCACAGATGCCACAATAATCCCACCAATGATGATAATCATAGTGCCGCCCAGGAAATGGCTGTGTAGTGCCTGACACTGGCTGAACTCCGTGTCTGTGGTGAATGACAGACAACCCAGAGGACGCGTTGCAGTCAGTGATGTGATGACATCATCAAACACAGCCAGGACACAAAGATCGTAGTTACGCCCAGCAGCGAGGTCACGGACCAGGAAGTCATTGCTGCTGGATGGAATCATCCTGCAAAAGCAAAAGCAAAGGAAAAGAAGACATCAGTGCCAGTCAATGTATTCACTTTAAGCAAATTAATATACGTCGAGCAGGGAAAAGATAAAATGTTTTGTCTGTTTTAAACCAGACATAGATTTTTCTTATATTTTTCACCAAGAGTTAGATGGGAAGACCTTTCTCATGTCAGGATTTGATGTGCTTAGTGTAGCATAAAGAGTGGCAGGTAGGCAGGTGAAACAGCTACCTTGGCTCACTCCAAAGTTCAACAATACACCTGCCAGCACCTCTAAAGCCCACTAATTAAGACATATCCCATTTATTAATCCATACACAAACAGCAATGTAAAAAGGACAAACTGTGGTTTAAAAGGGAGTTACTGTATGCTGGATCTCTATCTTGGCAACCAGTGGCTGGGTGAAGTGACATCATGGTGTCTCCCCTGGTTGCCTGGCAATGTCATAAAGATTAAATTATACTGTGCTGGAGTCTGCACTGCAAAATAGTTTTGGCACATAAGTTCCAGTAAAACCACAACTTGTCGTTTTTACTTTTTGTTAGTGTGTGGATTAAACAAACAAGATATAATGTGTTAATTAGGGAGCTTTAGAGTTGCTATACACATTAGCTGTGTCTCCCTGCTTCTAGTTTTTGTGTTATGCAAATCACCAGCTGGCTATAGCTCCATACCCAACACACAGACATAAGACTTGTAACAATCTCTCTGCAAGAAAGCAAATAAGTGTATATCCCAAAAAGTGGGACTTTTCCTTACATATAGTACATACACACAAATGCACAGACACCACACAATGTACACCAAATGTCAATTAGAAAGAATAACGGTTAGTTAAATGAGTCTGTAAAGGTTATAATCCACATTTTGAGATACCATGAAAGATCAATGAGACTTTTTTTTCTTTTTTGGTAAACTAACCCTTTAACCATTTGATCAACTATATCAACGCAGCACTTTACTGGTATAGATCATACAGAATAGATTACATTTTACATTTTATTTGCTATATTGTGCTCACCTGTGTGAGCTGCTCTTCTTTTACCCTCCCTCTCTCATTCATAAAAGTACGGTATGGTTATTATGTTGCCTGCCATTATCTCACTGTCAATTGTTGGCAGCAAATTGTGTCAAAATATCCTCTCAATGACATTGCACTCTCATCAGTTTGTATAGAAGCCAGGTTGGTTAACCATAGACATAGAGCTGAATCAGAAAGCCAGAAGACCTGCCAACACAAACCCCTCTCTGTCCAACTCTGTCCATAACCACTACGCTGTGCCAATCAAGACAAGACACATATGACAAGAGTCACATTACAACAAATCCATCCCCAAAATTACTTATGATTACATCTGCTTGTATTGCTTCCTTGTATTCTGTTGTGTGCTATTATATAAAAGCTCCAGCGATGACACATGTACTATCATTATATAGTTCCATGTGGTGCTGCCTGCGGCACAACAGCCACCTCATCGTCCTTATTTCTCCACAGAGTTGGAATTCATAAGCCTGTGATCTGACAAACATTCACAAAGATCCATCCCCCACAGCTGCAGAAGTCACCATTCTCTGATTAAACACATTCCTGATTCTTCTCATTGTCACCTTCTATCTTGGTCTTTCCCAAGGTAAATCCTGTAGCTCGAGTTTTTTCCTTGCTACAACTTTCCTGGGGGAAATTCAGAAAGACAATCACCCAAGTAAACAGGAGCAATGCTTTTTTTTCTATGCGTACCTTAGTTGTGCTCTCTCCCTGTCTCTGCTTTCTATATTGGTCATTAGTATAACTAGAAGAACTCATATGTCATGGCTACATTTTATCTAAATTATATTTCCCTTCTGCGTCATTCACTTTTTCCTCTATGTGTTGTAAGTCTTTATATGCCAATTTCTATGTAAGCCTGCCTATGCCCGTCCCTCTTCCATAAATATATTTCCACCTCTGCATAGAGACAGACCAGCTAGCATGTGTATGTGTGTGTGTGTGTGTGTAAGAGAAAGAGCGAGAGAATCAGTGGGCAGCAGGGTACTGGCTGGCCCAGTATCAGTGCCAAGCTCATCGATGACATTGAACCTCCACCAGGAAGTATATCTTGGCAGATAGCTCTGTGTGTGTGTTTCTGTGTGTTTGTACGTGCGTGACCTTGTGGTTTTGTGAAAGTCTGGCGTGAAAGGATCCCTGCTCTGAATTCTTACTCAGAATCGAACCAGGAAACTTTAACTGCCCTGTTGTCTTGCCGAATGGTAACAACATAATTTGAGAGCAGAGCTGGACTTCCCATAAAGCAATTTTAAAAGGGGTAGTAAAAAAAATAAATAAATAAAAAAACAATTCAGAGAAAACAGCACCTCTGTCCACCTTATTAAACTTAAAAAAACTACTGACAGAAGGGTCTCTTGCATATGTTTGAAGAAAATAATACCACGGTGGTTTGTTTCTCCTCTTATCTTTGCAGTTAGACAAACTAAATCATAGTTTATTAAGGAAGAAGGTTCAGGGAAATCAGTTGGAGACTTGTGCTGGCGGTGTCCTTCACTGAAATCTACAAAGCTCACATGGGCTTCTAATCCAATATACATGGTTTGAGACAGTGCTTTCCACTGATACAAGTAACTCACTGCTTAAACTTACAGCCTGTTTTTTACTTTGTTTGTTAAAACATGAGCTGTGATTCTCATGACTCAAACTGAGGTGTATAAAAGTATACTTAGGAGCAAAATAATCAAACTCAAATGAATTAGTCAAGCAAGTTAGCAAGTCGTGACTGATTCTAATTAAATTGTCATGGAGACGGAGGGAACATGTTTCAATATTTGTGACTATATTGCATTCATTGGGAATTGTGCACCACCATTCCCAGTATCATTACAGTTGAGTTTAGTAATAAAGGGTAGTTTAATGTCCCCTTCCAGTCAAAAAGGTATTTTTCTTCGTGTTACTTATATTTGAGCTTCACTATGCATAATGATGTACATGCAGAGTTTGACAGTCTGAGGCTGTTTTCACATTCATCGGCTGAAAGTCTTTCTGTGTTCATCAAAAACCTGAGATTAAGCCATCACAACAATTTCTGAGACAATTCTGGTCCAGTATGCAATTTACAGTGTGATGTGGAAACTCGAACCCTCCAGTGCACATACACCGAAAATTGCCTTTACACTGAAGTAGGAGACATCTTCAAAGATTCTGGATTTTTCAATGAGGGAGAAGGAGGAGATGTAATTATAAGTAAGTAATTGAACACTTTTGTGGAAAAAACCATATCACACACAAATTATTAGTCAAAGTAATTTGTAATTTAAAAATAGAAAGTTATTTTAAAAAAATTAGTCAAACAGTATTTCTAAATGTCTTCAACCATATCTGGAGGGGATCTTTAAGTTTAAAGTGATGAATATTCTTTTTATGTAAAATTGCATGATGTGGATCAGCATCATTTCTGAGTGGTATTCCTATAAAATAAACTAAGCACTAAATGAAGGGATACCACTGTCGTCAGTTTGGAAAGGTAAGAATCTGACAGGCATGGTAAGGAGTTATTAAGCCTACCTTCAACAACTGAGAGAAACTAATGAAAGAACCTCTGCATCTAATGCACTACATTCTTAGACAGCCCTTGACATTTTCCACTATTGTGATTTGCTGTCATTTGGTTTCATTTCAGTGAGCTCTTTGTCATGTTGATTTGATTTGTTTTATTCTATTAAATAATGACTTGGCTACACTGAACAAAATATGACAAGTACATCCTTTGTTTAGCACAAAAACACACACAAAGGGAAATATGTGTGTAACTTTAGACTATCAGAGGGGAGAATGCATGATTCAATGTGCAATCAATCCAAGGTGCAATAGCATGCAGTGCAAATTAAAGTGCATTAAAATAAATAAAGACAATATGAGAATCTGGGTAAAGCCAGAGATGCATTAAGTGTTCATTGTGAGAGACTCTTTTTGTTCATTTACACTTAACAGAGGGATTCCCAAAACTGATATTCTTAATCAACATTCATCATTAGTCATAATACACCTCATCTATTCACCTAGGTCACAGGAGTCTCAACTGTTGGCATGAATCTGAAACCAGTGGACTTCGCCAGGACCAGTAGAGATGCCAGGTCATAAATATCAATTCTGTTATCACTGAAGCTGCTCAGATCAATGTTATCCAACCAGATTGAGTGTGACTGAACTTGCGACCCCCTCACACTACCCAGATAATCTTTGCCAAGCATCAGCGCTGCCTCTAAATAGAATTTCACCTACAATTTTCAAGAGGGGCAAATCTGGTGGAAATCAGCTTGAAAAAAACAACCCCTTTGTGTGCCCCCACCCCCGAGGATCAAACCGGGAAACCTCCACTGCCCTGAGGCTTTGCTAAAAGGCAGCTCCACATGAACTGAGAAGTGAGTGAGTGGGACGGGATGGGGGAAATTCTAGGAAGGGATGTAATTAAAACATAAGATACCACCACCATATGCCTTGTTAAACTTGAACGAGAAGAGTTTGTTGAGTTGAAGATTTGTTTATAGCACTGCACTCGTGCACATGTATTTTTCCTATTCTTCTACAGATGCTTTTCTTTCTTATTTCCCCTAGAATAACTTCAAAGAGGGTCAGTTACAGAACATCCCTTGAGAAATGAAGGATTAATTGTCTTCCTCAAGGACACTTCAAGAGGGCGAATGTTTGCTGACACAGGACACTAAACCTGGGCCTCTTACTTTAAAGGCAGTTTGGATATTCACCACCCTAAGCTGATGCCAGATGTACAAAAAAATGATTGCAGTAACTTCAGTTATAACTAATGGAATCAGCATATGGCATTTAATTTGCTCATTGGCCAGCATCTGTTTGTGTTTTGTATGTGCACAGTTATGCAGATGTGTCAGGATTGCTGCAACATTTCTAATCAATCAATAATTAACTGTGGCTTGGAGTTTTGTGTCAAGACTTTAAAAAGGACAAGAACTGCTGGGCCAAGAAGAAATGGTTCAGCAAGCCCATTTGACACCGAAATCATACTGGATGGTTTATTCAGTTAATGGGCTCAACCATGGACACACACCCTCACACACACTCAGGAAGAGTTAAACAGCTTAATGGATTCCTTTCCTCCACAATTCAGATCGGCACAGACACACAGAGCTACTGAGCAAAACTAATGGTTTGTACGACTCTGCTGTTTTCTCATGCACCACACAAACAGATCAACAGTCAGTTATGTTTTGTCACTCCTCAGTTTATCCTCACACCCACAGGCGCACATGCAAACATGCAGGATGGTGCGCCCACACACTGCTAAAAGACTATAAAACTCATTCAAATACACAAACAGATAAACAATTTCACTGTTTGAATTGAACAGATTACTGCACACCATGTGATCTGGCTGTGTGTACACATGCACCAAAATACTGCAGGCATGACAATCGTCTGATTAATGTGTTTAAATGATTGCATAAGCTGACAACTCCTCAAAATAATCCTAGTTTTTTTTTTCTAATTTATTTCAATTTATTTATTTTTTTTAATACGGCTAAGTCTACACATGATCACTGGCAGAAGCTTTGCATTGAAAACATTGTTTTCCTGTGAAGGGCGTAATAACACCAAACCTTGAGACAGTACCTTACACCTTGCATCTACAGTAAAAGTGCAAATTATTTGAACTTTAACCCTAACTGCTGCTGATCTTTCAAAAGTATGCTTAGTTAGATTTTGCTGACCAAGATGCTTAAACATATTTAGTTTTTCAATTTTTGTCAGCGTCAGGTTTTACCAAAACGATTACAGCTTTAAAACAGCACATCATGTTCATCAAACACTGGACTTTATACATAACATAATACACAGTTCACATGACAAAAAATATCTTATATATAGAGTGCACATGTAATTTGTCATAAAATGTATGTTGAGTTACTCAACATATAACTGTTGGGGATACAGGAGGTCTATGAGACACCAGAATGCAGAGTGTATGCACTGTGTTTGAGGATCCATTTAAGTACAAGAAATAAGGGGTGACAAAAATTTGTGTAAGAGCATTGCAACACTGTAAGAAATAAGCACTGCACGAGTAAACTTCACCTTAATTACAAGTACACACAATGGATGAGGCATATAAAATTGCACTAAACAAACACTGCTTCAAAGTGATTAGAGGCTCTAGATGGAAAATGCAACTGTCCTGTTGTGTTGGGATAGCTATAGGAATTCAATAAAATGAAAGGGAAAACCTAAGCTGGTAAACCCTTAAAATAGTACGGTACACTCTGCAGCTCTTTTCTACCTCCACATAACATGATGAGTTAGACAAGACCTTTCCACAGGTCAATACATTCACTGTAAGTGTGTAAAAATCATAAGAGCTGTTTTAAACAATTTGATTTTTTTTAAAAAGTGATTGTGCTTGCTTCACGCACCTCTATTGGTCAAAAACTCAATTGTGTACGTTTACATTAATATTATGGATTATATAATACATTGATTGTTAATTGGTTGTTGAATATTGTGAAATAGTCTTTATTGACATGACGGTAAGCTATTATTACTATATTCTAATACATTTCCTGATGTATTTCCAAATTTTAACACTTGAAATTCTGGTCACCTGTTTGCATTATTCTTCAACTCCTTGTATTATTTCTCATTTTCATTTCAACCCCACTTCTAACATGACTATCTCCACAATTACATACAAATTGCTGCCATTTACATACATTGTCTTGTTTAGCTGCACAGTACACTCTTTGGCTTCTGGTGTTAAGTAATAACTATTACAAATTGCACCGCAATCTCAACATACTATTTTTTAACCTGCAGTGAGAGCCCAATGATATTTCACAGTGACCAGTGGGAACTGGGGAGCGAGACATGCTCCCCCTGTGCTGTGACAGAGAGCAATCTGTCATGGCACATGTACCACCCTGCATACTGAATAACTATGGTAATGCTGCCATCTCTGCATGCATATATTTTTTTAAGTGTGATACTGTTCAGAGAAAATTGTCGAGCCTCATTCTCCTGTCAGTGTGTTTTGTAACCATCAGGCCTATTTTCTAATGCATCTCTACATTTTAACATAAAATTTATATTGACATGTTGCCAACCCAGCCTTCGTCAGCTCTCCTTTCTTGGCTTTTCATCTCTAACTGCTTTCAACCCCACTGCAATCGAAGACTAGTAATTACTGTAGACTGCTGTCATTTCCCCAGGTTATTCCTTGCTTCTGTACTGCAAAGCACAACTTACTGCACAATTCACCATCTAACTGCTGGATAACTGCAATGGAAAATCCCAGAGAAAATAGAACAGCGTTTGCATACTTTTTTTTTTTTTTTTTTAATATTGATCAGTCAAACCACTTTTTTTAAACCAAAGTAAGATATCAGAGGACCATATATCTGACACATCAATGTTGAGAAAGAGGAGGTAGATAGATAGATAGATAGATAGAAGTGTGTGATTGAAGTAACTCATAAACATAGCACACACACACACACACACATTGCATTTGGTATTCAAAGCACACTAGTACAGGTGTCAGTAGAGCAGCGGTGTAGTCAGTTTGAGGCTCACGAAGGCCTCGGTGTCTGCGGTCACAAATGGGATTAATAGATGCTAATAGACCTGTTATCAGGAACTCTACTTTGTTAGTATGTCATTATTGTCTTGTCTCAGGCGAGAACAGTGACAGGTTTGTTAGAGGCACTTGTTACAACGGCAGACTGCCGAGGGCCACTGCACTGCTGAGTCCTGTGTGCGCATGTCCGTGAGTGGGTGTGCCCAGACAGTGCGGCTGACATTTCCATGCCCAGAGCGGATATGTATACTCACGCGCACATCTGTGTTTGTGCATGAGCCTGACATTTTCATGCTGTCTGCATTCAGTTATGTTCACTGACGGGAGGACGTTTTGTTTGTAAATACTGTCCATCAATCAGCCCTTGGGAACTCAAAATGCACATGCATATACACACACACATACATATGCGAGATGTCATAAAGTTACATTCACAGCCCTGGGTTCTGACTGTTGATCTAAGCAGAACCTCAAGTGAATATTTATGATAATGTGCCTTGGCTGTTTTTAAATAATTTAATGTACCAATTATTCCTCCAGTGCAGGCACTGCAGAGCAGTGGAGGGCAAAGGGTTGACAGCAAAGTCCCTCCAGCACACAAACCCTGTCCATCCTGTGAGACACACTATAAAAAATGACACAAAATGTGTCACTGAAGTGGGTGGACTGATGGATTGATGGATGGATGTGTGGACCAACATTACACATCAAATTATAAAACAGATTGTCTCAAATCTAACATGGGAATCTGCCAAAATGTGACGTTATTTATTGAAATAAGTCATCATTGAGAAAGCGAACTTGGGACATTTAATAAAATCACTTTCAGAACTGCAGCACGGGGTAGCCACTGGATATTCACAGGACCCAAGGGACAGAATTTGATGTTACAAGCTTTAATTATTAAAATAAGTGCCACATAATTAATCATTCTATGAGGACTTCCCCTGTGGGACCTTGTGAGCTGAGGGCCCCGTCCTGTTGCCCCTTCTTAGGAGGCAAGCCGTCCCCTTTCATCTTCCTCTGAGGAACTGAGTCAGTATTTTTAAGTTTCCACTGAGTGACTGCTGGATCTGTTAGATTTTCACCACAGCCTCTATCTCTCTCCATACAACCTCTGCATGTAATTTTCATCCCTCCATTGCTCTTATTCATTCTGCCTTCTTATCTTGATGTCTCTCTATCTCTTTCAGTCCTTTCCTGCTAATTTATCCCATCATCTTCAATTTCTCTACCTCTGTTTGTATAATATCTATTAATTTGTGTCTCACACACTCTCACACACACAGTATGACAGATCAGAGTTGTGAGACAATCTTGTCAGAACATTTGCTTTAATTATTTCCAGTTTTACAACAGATGTAACTAGTTAAGCCAGCTACATAAACTTGGTTTAATACTCATCTAGATTTTAAGCGTAGCACCTACACTGACAGGCATTATAATTTAAATGACGGCATACATAGTGTTATATATTACTACACTCCTGTGGGATAACCACAGATGTTTAATGATTGATTCACACCATAATGATGCAAATTATGTGGGATGAAGATTTGTGATACATTTGATTTTTCAGAAAACTGTTCAACTAATGTGCATTAAACCAGGTTTGTTCTTTACATAACAGAGAATCAAAAGGTTCATATCAAATTGTTCCCAAGATAGAAGCATGCAGTGTTAAAACATGCCTCATATTCAAGGCTAATGCACTAAGTGTGATCCACTTCATTATATGTTGCTGTGCACACGCAGTATCCAAGTGTACAACATCCAGTCTTTCTGTTTAAGCCATTGGTGTTAAAAAGCAGTCTCCTTGACCACTCATTTAATTCCACATCATTGGGCAGTGCAGTGCTGGTGCTCCAATTTATTTCTCTTTCAGATGACCATAAATGTTAGTACATCATATTTATTTTACCAACACATTTATGTCATTGAATATGGAGTCATTGTGTTACTGTGTAATTTACTAAACTAAGATTGCTTTTTCAACCTAACTGATTAAGAATCTTTTATAAACCCACCTGTATTTATTTCTTATAACGTATTACTCCAGTGTTTTATGATGTTCGTTTCTTTTGTTTTATCTGTCTGTGTGACCATTCCATGATATTTTTGTTGTATTTCATGGTATTGTATGTGAGAGGGTAATATTGAAAAACAGTTTACTTCATTCCTCTATAGCTTTTCTGTAGTATGTATGTTAAGACCTGGAAGCTCAAAAGCTTGAGAAATGTATGTTGCCATGAGTCAGATGTATTCCAATGGACTACACTTTAGGGAAAAAAAAAATGTTGCTAATGCATCTCTGTGAAAGTTGCAACATTTTTTTTCCACATAAAATTTATCATGTATTTTTATATTTAGAATCACCTATCAAACAAATTTATAGTGTTCCCATATTTTCTACATCTTTTCAATGTCAGTGTGCTGTCGATTTGATTAGTGGGTAATTGTAGAAGTAACTGAAAATAACAAAAGTAGCCAGTGAGTTACTTTTAAGACTTAGTGCAGTGATTGTATATTATTAATATAACTGCTATTACTATATATATAGAGAGAACCATATAACACATTAATTATTTTGTACATTGATTAAATATTAAGTGGACTCTAAAGAGAATTGTAATACTATGAATGAATTAAATTCAGTTATAAAACATATTCTAATATCCAAACAATAGTACATATTTTGTTTTCCATTTGAGGATGAAAGCTGTGTGTTTTTTCATCATTCAGCAGGCAACACACACTTTTGGTCCTGTGCTGCACATACCCAACTGTTCCCCTTACAGATGGCCAATTTTTACTAAACACACCAAATTGTACTGTAAGTAGGTGATCAGCTAAGGGTCATTAAGCAACCTGTTAGGTTGACAGCTTAGCTGCTTTTGGATTGGGTGTAATTTGATTTATGTAAATAAGTGTGTGAGTCCATTACCTTTTATCTATACTGCCAGAAATAATTAATGTGGTTATAGAAAAAAAGTAGTTGTAGTAGTAGTTTAGTCCAGAACTTGTCCTGTCAGAAATTATGGTCCCTTGGCCCATAGGCTCTCCCACTTAATCCTCCTCCCACATTCTTTTTTAAGTCGCGAATCATTGTATCTCTGCAAATGTCCCTATATTGCAACACTTACAGTAAAAACATATTTCAATCATTCCCATCCACTCTAAAACATTAGGTAAAATAAAGCAGGCAAACATAAAAGAGGAAGAATATTTACATTTTAACCCAATCAAAGAAGATATTGTCACACAAATCAAATGCATTCAGTGTACATTGCAACCATTACATGTTACATTGCTAAGTCTGTTTGAGCCATTAACTTAGCTAGTTGAATTAACAGCTATCAATATTGCAAATAAAGGCAATCAAGCTGTTAAAGGTATAATATGTAATTATTCCACATTAAATGTCTACAAACAACTAGACCTATGTTATATATGTTGTTGAGTTGTGTACTTGCATTATCCCAAATGTTTCCGACAATTGTCAAACCCAGAGAAATCTGTGATTTAATCAAAGTAACGAACCGTTTCATTTGGTCGCCTGTCAATGGCATCATACCTCCTCTACCGAAGAGTAAACATGCACATGATGCATACAGCGGCGCTGTGTTTGTCCGCTACAATGGCGTCTACCAAAGAGTAACTTACACACATACAAGATAATACATCGGCATTGTGGTT
This sequence comes from Thunnus maccoyii, assembly GCF_910596095.1. Classification (NCBI taxonomy): domain Eukaryota; kingdom Metazoa; phylum Chordata; class Actinopteri; order Scombriformes; family Scombridae; genus Thunnus; species Thunnus maccoyii. Next base: position 16,450,854 of record NC_056538.1, read on the forward strand.
GTTCCAAAGAAACTGTTATAAATTGACTTTTATTCAGTTTTAAGCCACATTTTCATGATAAATTTAGGTCGCTTTTAACTATATCTTTTAGCCGGAAGAAGGATTTTAGTCATTGGACACCTGGATCTTAAGTTATCAGAGAAATAAACTGGGCAAACGTTAGCAGCGGCTTGGCTAACAGCCCCTCCAGGAAGTCTGGTGGTCACCGAACATCGTCAGAGAAATATTGATTTTTTAGGTTAAACAACTTTAATCAGTATTTTTAAGGATTTTAATCTGTGTATACGTTTGTTTTTGCAGAGGAGGAGACCTCTGCAGATAATGCGGCTCCCGGGAGAAACTGACCAAACGTCTGGATCTAAAGTTATAAGAGAAATAAACCGAACAAGTGTTAGCAGCAGCTCGGCTAACAGCCCATACCAGACGTCCGGTGCTCACCAAATATCGTCAGAGAAATATTGATTTTTTAGGTGAAACAGCTTTAATCAGTATTTTTAATGATTTTAATCTGCGAGTACGTTTGTTTTTGCAGAGGAGGAGACCTCTGCGGATAATTCAGGTCCCGGGAGAAACTGGCCGAACGCCTGGATTCAAAGTTATAGGAAATAAACCGAACAAGTGTTAGCAGCAGCTTGGCTAACAGCCCGTACTGGACGTCCGGTGGTCACCGTATATCGTCGGAGAAACACTGATTTTTTAGGTGAAACTGCTTTATTCAGTGTTTTTACCTGTAATCTCCGGGTCCATTTGTTCTGGAGAGGAGGAGATCTCTGCGGGTAATTCGGCTCCCGGTAAAAACATGCTGAATGATGAACACTGGAGTAATCCTATCCCAGTGAAGCTGGTTATTTAACTGAAATTACATATTGTGCGTTTAAGAAGTGTTAATGTCCTGAAAACTCATAGTTTTGGGTAACTGAACAAAAAAGCATATATCTAATCCCACAAGCACTAGTTAGCTGCTTTGTGTTTGGAATTATACCACCAGCCTGTGGTGCCTATATTTACTCTACACAGTTTAGTGAGAGTCTCCGGTCTATCTACCTCTACACACACACACACACGCATGCACACACACGTTTGTATAGCTAGCATAATGCATTCCCTAGCCCCTAACCCTAACCTTAACCATCATAACTAAATGCCTAACCCTAACCCTCACCCTAAACTGAACCTAAACCCAATTCTAACCTTGGGTTAGACAAAAAAACAAGTCTAAACCCTCAAACAGCCCTTTGAAGGACCAGCAAATGTCCTCACTTTCCTAAAATGTTCTCACTTCCCAGGTCTAAAATTCAAATTGGTTCTCATAATGATAGCACTGCAAGTACACAAACACAAACACACACACACATACACACTATGTTTTCAGCTGAAGAAAGATACTGTAGAGAGCCATGAATCCAAATGTTGCTGTCACACTGGTTCTCCACAGCCTGTTCTTAAAATAAAGCATTGTAAAATACAACAAGCACATTATAGCCTTCAGGTGAACCGGTCTGTTTTAAAGAAGTGTGTGGCAGTAAGTAGTTTATCATATTTGAGACTAATTTTCTCTGACAGTAGAGAAAAAGTGAGTCTCACGGAGTCCCTAAAGATGGTTGCATCAAAAAGCTTGCTAGCGGTCTTCTAGTCACTTGGCTGGCCAGGTGGGTGTTAATATTTCAGATTGAAAAAAATCAAACATACTTGCAGCAGTGACCTCTGCCAAAGAAGATTTATCTTCTTTTTAATATACTGCGTGTGGACAGTCATTATAAATTAGTGATGTTCATAGTTGTGAGATGGGGGGCTTCTACACTGCAACGTGATTACCTGAATGGATTCATAAATCTAACGGTGTCATGTGACATTATCCTCCTTATTCTTCAACTTTGTTAATCATCATGTTTTTTTCTTAAAGTGTTTAGCCTCCTCTTCCTCACTCCTTTTCCATTCCAGCCCATCTACAGTAACTATTATCCTTTAACTTCTACTACTTCTAATTTGCCTCCCTCTGTCCTCTGTCCGACATGGGCATAACAGCAAGTTAATACTTCAACGTGTTTTTACAAGGCCATCAATCTCTTTGATGAATGTTCCAGCCTGGATTGCTATTGAGCAAACAAAACTTTTACAAGGATGTAAACTGTACAAAGAGAACAGGCCTCAAGGATGAATGTTTTCTTGCTTTCTTCTTCTTTTTTCAAAACCAGAAACATGATCTAATGTAATTCTGTTCTTATGCCAAAGTCCAGTGATGAATCAAACATTTTAAAAGTGCTAACCAAGCAAGCTGACATAATCCCATTTAATGTCCATTCTTCTTTTATTAAGCAGAATTTGTCTTTATGGCAGAAAGAAGAAAAAATAAAAATGTGTTCTTACTCTGTATCAAATTATCTGGATCTGCAAAGAAGCATATCAAAAATGTCATTTTTTTAAAGGGTGAATAGTTGTATTGCAGCTTCAGATACATGAAAAATAAAAATACAGACTAGAATGCAGTTGATGGTGTAAAAAAAAATAACATTAAATTGTAAGCAACTCAGATCAAATGATGGGTTGCAGGGACACAGAGCAAGGTCGAAAACAAAAGGAATGATGGGTACATTGCAGCCATAATTGAAGAGGTTGCATTGATGGGTATGCACTCCAGCTGTCCCTGGACTGACTGAACCTATAGAGTGCAAGCTAATATAGAGCTGGATCAATTATGAAGCACAGAGAATGATGAAAACAAAATCCAAATTATAGATCCTTACAGTGGAAGAGGCTCGCCTATTTGTTTTGCACTCTGCATGCCCTTCTCAAATCAATTTAGCATTTTCTTTATGTTTTTAGACGAGGAATATTATTGATTAAGTCAGGGTTGATGGACAATAACACAGTTATCAACAGAATCTTCCCTCTACAAATGACTTTGTGTCCAGTGTGCACTCCACATTATGGAGTGTTACAGCATATACAGTTAGTTTTCATCAGTGAAACAATGTAAATTGTGGCAGATTGCAAAAAGATTTTTGTGTACAAAAATTAGAAAGTTCCTTGGCTATCTTAAATGTTCTTTTTACCTATGTACTGTAATAGTAAAATGACAAATGATTACCACACAGTTTTTATAGATAAAGGAAAATTAAGAATATGAAATCAAATCTGTATGTAAAGTCTTTGACATATATATATTTAAGGTTGGGCAATGTAACCCTAGTTCTATGAGCACAGGGCAAGCTAATCAGCAGATTGGATACTAATGGGATACTAATCCATAAATGAGATGGTACCTATGCCTGTAAAAAAGGTAGCTACCATTCAACATTCAAGGGGAGAAATGGAGAATTGGACAGCAGCAAACAGTGCCCTAAAAGGTCTGCAGCACACACTGCCACTGTGGTGCCTATGGATGAGCTTGGGTGGTATTCTCTCAGAACACACAAGTCACTCACTCAATCACCCAAGTCAGTAGAAGGAAGCCAACATCTCTGTTATTGGTTGCTTTCCCATTAGAAAGATCCTGAATGATTGTGAAAACAGGAACAATTGCTGAGAGCCAATCAGAGTTCTCTGCTGACTTCAGCACTATAACTTTATGGAAAAGAAACCTGCGACACACACACACACACACACACACACACACACACACACACACACACACACACACACTAACAAGGAGAATAACCGAGCAGCAGTAATAAAATAATGGAAATACCCAAAACATACAATGTACCTAACAAGGGGAAGCCTAGAGGGTCAAAGGAAAGAGATGAAGACTGAAGAAAAATTGCACTCACCAGATGGAGAAAAAGTTCACTTTTTAATCTAAACATCCAATAATTTTGACATAATGTTCTCATTTTCTTCCACCATCCTCTGACCCAAAGGGAATCCCCTAAGCAGCCTTCCTTCAATTTCTCATTACAACATTAAACTTTAAACTTAGATAAAGTTTTCAACCTTTCATTAGCCATTCATTAGTCCATGCAACCAGCCCCAGAAATGATAAGAAGTAGAACATCTCAGAGAATTGTGATGTATTAAGGGTTAGGATTACATTTGCAACTTCATAGTTGTGACCTTGACTAATACTGACACCTTTTAGATTTTTTTTTAGATTTGAATTTTTAATGGACACTTGCACTGCTCCCTTGAGAAAATTTGACAAATAATTCATAAAACCAGTATTTCACAGGTGTGGCAGCAGTAATAGTAATGATACTGACCTTATTGCTGTGTGTTATACCACCACATGCTAAATCTGCAAAAAAATGTCTCCTCATAGAAAAAGGGACTTTTATGTTTTTCAAGTATTACTATGCTACTTGAGTGAAGACATGCATGTAACAAACCAGGATCACAGCTTATCTGGGTTGTACGATTTTTAAGATAGCTAACAGAAGCAGGATTCTCCAAAAGCCTGATCATAAATGGGATACTATAGCATAGATGTAGTTATGCTCTTAAAAGTGATTTGCCAGGGTGATCCACATTATTACTCCTGATCAAACCCCTCTGTGGACTGATTCAGTTTAAGAGGTTTAGATTTGAATTTTTTTTATTACCATTATGCAGCAAGTCAAAATGACATTTTATAGAATAAAGTATAACTAGCAATCACTTGAGAAGCAATAGAAAAGATTATATCATTGATTGCATACTGTTCAAGGATGGTTACAAACTGCATGGCTAATCATCTTGCTGATTTGTTCCAATCTTCTTAATTTTTAAAACCTGTTAGGAAAGGGATTTATGAGAACAGTGTGGTTACTTTTCTTAAACCAGTTTATCAATTTAGGACCCCATGTGTTCATCATAATGGGTAGATACTGTACCTTGTTGGCTGCCAAAAGATTAGATCCATTAGATCCATTAGAGCAGGGGTTCTCAAACCTTTTAAGGCCAAGGACCCCTTAAAAGGGAGAAATCTTTCCAAGGAACCACTCACAACTATAACACCAATTAAGATTATACCTACTACCATTTGTACTCTTAGATGACATTGAAGCTATTTGTATTCTAAACCTTTTCAGCCTTATATTAGCCCATATCACGCATACTTTTAAAAAGAGGGTCAATTTATTTAAATTGCATTTGAAATTGCATTTCAAATTTCATCTTGACAGCATTTGCACTCACCCGTTGTCCTCCCAGGCACCTCCTTACAGAACAGAAAATCCTGCAATATGTTCCCTTCCCATGGATAGTGAATCAAATCAATCAACTGAGCCACACTGGTAATGTCTGTTGATTTGTCCAGCTGAATAGAAAATTGCTCACAGGAATGCAATCTATCCAGTAGCTGTGACTGTAGGGCAACTGAGAGTTCTTCATTTCTCCTCCTCATGGTGTCATTTGAGAGGTAAAGCTTTTATTTTATTAGCTGCCTCTGTCCCAAGTGTAACTTCACACATTTCAAACGCCACTGGAAGTATGACTTCTTGTGCAATTGTGTGTGGCTTCTTATTTTTAGCAATCCATTGAGCCACCATAAAAAAATATTTTGTTTTGCCCTCATATTCTGGGTGCTTTGTGATCAGATGTTGCTTTAGCTTGGCTGGTTTCATGGCTTTGTTCGCTAGCACCTGAAGACACATGACACATTTTGATCTCCCATCGCTGTTCTCAGTAAAACCAAACTTGATATATCTGTTGTCATATTTTTTCTCAGTTAAGCTAGTTTGGGCTTAGTGTCACTTGACAACATGGACTGACTCAAATATTTGTCTATGCTGGCGAGCTAGCTAGCTGGCTAATAAGCCAAGCTAAGTAGCAGCAAGAACAATTCGTTATGCCCTGAGTGAAGTGAGTGATTCATGACAGATGTGTTACAATCATATAAGAGTTTCGATTGGCCCAAAGCTAACGTGAGTGGGAGTAATGGACACAATGTTGGTAACCCCAGTTTCTATGAGTATAGGCATACTTGTTTTATTGCACAGCTTGGCGCAAGTAATTTATGGCAAATTATTTCATGGACCCTCTATGGGTTGCAGACGCCCAGGGGTCCCAAGACCCCACTTTGAGAACATCTGCATTATAGCACACTAGAGGCCATGTTTCCAAGATTGATGGGAGTATGTGGTATTATAAACTTTTGATCTTTACTTCTTTCACAGTTAACACCACACATGGAAAGGAAATCAAAGCACAGCTGAAGTGTAGAAGTGTCGAATTCTGGGACATTACGGTGGCATTTCTGTTCACAAATAATGTCCTCCCTTTGCTTAACAGACTGTGATTTCTTGTGTGCAGTAGAGCGTTTTGCTGCTGAATTTTAGAAGTATCAATGCCAAACTCTGGTTCTTTTTTCAAAAGGAGTTATGGGATGATCTGCTGGGCAGATGAAGCAGCTGCATAAATGCAGACACTGTATTGGACTGTGGCGGCAGAGTTCAGCCACAATACATGAATCTATATTTACCAATCAGTTTTTATTTTGACCTTCACATATGTTCAAGAGCTTTGGGTAGTGACCCCCTAAAAAATGTGATTATGGATTCAAGCAGCCAAATTGAGATTTATCCACACACTGACTGGACTTGGTGTCCGTGATACAGTGAGGAGCCAGCCAGTTCAAAGGACCTCAGAGTTAAGCTTTCTGCTCCTCTGCATTCAGGGAAGCCAGCTAAGGTTGTTTGGCACCTGGTAGGGATGCCAACCCCTCATGTGCGTCCCTTTGAATGTAAACCAGCCATGGCTGACTGAGAGGACAGCCCAGGGCAGGCTCATGACGTGCTGGAGAGGCATGCTGGAGGGGCTTCCAGCTGGCATGAGAGCCTACTGGGATCCCTCAAAATAGAGCAGCTGCTGCAGAAAAAGATGTGTACATCGCTCTGCCAAGACCGTAAATGTTTACCTAATTAGCCACAACCATTAAAAACAATCTTTTGATTTTGACCTTAAAATCTGGCCACATACCATATGGAATATATCCACAAATATGACCACATTTGCAAAAAGTATAGCCAATGAAATGTGTGTGTGTATGTGTGTGTGTGTGTGTGTGTGTGTGTGTGTCTGTGTGTGTGTGGTGCCTATTAATCTATTTCTCGCAGCTGTTACAGTAACATTTATAAAATAATTATGAATTTTAATAAAACAATTATGAAATTTGAACTTGACCACTGAAAGGATTAAAATATTTCTGCAAAAATATTTTAATCTTTTTTTTTTTTTAAAAATAATTCATTAAGTAGTACGATGTTTTCACTCGTCAAGTTCACACCTTGTCCTTTCTTCATCTGGGCACATAGGAGATGTGATCATATACAACTAAACAAAGGGTTAAATGCTAATTTAACATGCCAGAATTAAATCCCTCAACGTTCCTTTCAGTACTGTGGACAGCTCCAATTGGCCAGACATGCCAATACACTTAGGGCCAAATCCACAAAAGGACTGTATGGCTTTTGCAGCCACTAAACCTGTGCAAATGAGACAAAAAGATAGCGTGTAATTCACAAAGCACCCGCAAAGGGTGAAATGCACCACAAGCTGCACTGCCAAGCAAATAATGTCATGGTGTGCCTGTTCCATTTGCATGTATGTAAATTAGGTAATACTCATACATTCAGTGCAAATTTGGCCCCTTTCTATGCAAATAAGCCTTGTTGCAAAAACAGTCTAATTCACAAAGACCAGCGCTAATTGCCACATGCAATTCGAATGGAGTTATTAGCGTCTTCAGATAGTTGGTGTTAATTGTGTGCACACTCACTCCTCATTCACTCAAATTTTCAAGCTTGTGAGGCTTGAAAGATATTTAATTGATATTGAATGATATAAAGGGTGAAATCTTCAGTCAGACCTTGGGGGAGAAGGTTGGGTGGGGTAGTGGGGTCAAGTGGGTATGGGATGGTAGGCTAATCTTGGACTTTCAGCTGCTTAAAAACAAAAATGTCCCGACAGCTCTGATGGAGCTCAGGATTCATCCATTAGGACTGCTTTATTACAAACAATTCCATCGTATAAACCTGGAATCAGTGTGTAACAGCTGATCTGTGTAGATGTGTAGCAGAGCACAGAACATTAATTACCATCAGATCCTGACCAATCTGGTGTTAATGAAGTTACCACTGCTATGCTGCATGCGTAAATCCGCACAGCCTCTTTCTCAGTTTGGAGATGCACTTATCGTTTCAGCTGCTGTGTGATGCTGCAGCCAGCTATGACACACAGCCAGCTGTGGGAAACAAACAGCACATCAGTACTGATACTGTAAGTACTGTTTCTGCATTCGGCGACACCTGAATGATATTATTGTAAGATTCAGACATTAATCTAACACGTTTCAGACCTGCCTGAGTCATATTAATAGCTGTAGCCTATTTTGATGGACATTTCAGTAGATTATGTTATAGATGTAATATACTCGAGAGGTAAAAGAAGCAAAATACATGAAAGTTGGTTCGTGATTGCGGAGAGCTCTGTGTGTGCACACTGCTGCTAATTAAAGACGTGCAAGATGAGGCTTTTGTGCTCTCTGCAGTTTTCATTATGGACCAATCTGTGTGCTTAAATATGAAGAAAAGCCTGAAACACTGGAAACTGCTCCGCTCACTCAATCAGACGCAAAACAACGGCAAATTGCCCTCAGCAGCAAAACTTGATCGGCATGTTTGCACCAGCATATCATTACCGCAAAATCTTTTGTGAATAGGACCTTTAAACGTGGTAGATTGTGGGTGCAAATGCTGTGTAATTTATGGTGCTATTAGCGGGCGCAATCCATTCTTTGTGGATTTGGCCCTTAATGTCATTTTTGTGTGCATGTGCAGCATACAGCAAACTTTAATACTGAGTAGAAAATAATCACAACATGCAATAGCACAATGTGCTGTCATCATAAAAATAAAGAGGCTACAGTACACGCCTCCTTGTCAGACTAAGAAAACTGTCTGCTTTGATGACAGACTTCTGTCTTTATATGCTTTCCTGTGGGCGGCTCATCCTCAGCGTGTCGCCCCTCTTTTACCCACATTGCAGCTTATCTCCAAGCAGGGAAGGAAGGAACCCCTGGTCCATTTACTGCATCATCATTTAGCCTAGACATGGTGTCATCTCTATTGTCACTCATTGTCTAGTCCATTTCTGATTTTATTGTTGTTTGCACTATCTTGCAGCCCTTAGATTTTTTTCCTCACCATGAGGTGGATACATTTTTGTCCCAACCGAGGATAAAAATAACTCAGCAGAGCCAGGGACTTCATAGACCAGAGGGGGGGAAATCCCCACCATTCCCCCTGGCAAATTGCACCCTGGATACACAATGAGTGTATGTTTGAGGAGAAGAGGGGCATATTAGAGTAGTTTTGATGACAAAAAACACATCATCATACACAGTTAAGAGCATACGGTTGTCAAATTTTCTCCACTTGAAAGGGAAATATGACCACAGGTACGGCATGCCTTGAATATGGCAAGGAAATTACATCCCTCTGTGTTAGACAGAGGTTGAACATGACATCTTGCTGCTCAATATGGAACAGACCTTAGGGGGCAGGTTGTTAGTTGGATGCACAATGCAAAGTGAATGAGGGATGAAAGGTAAGTGGTTGCATAAGTGTGCACTGGAACAGTCTTTCTTGTGGCAGTCAGAGCTGCTGACATTTCATACGCCCAATGGAAGCACAAACATGGGGATGGGCTCTACAAATGGCACTTGTGAGCGTTGTTTTAAGTAGGTCAGTTGATTTAATGGTGGCTGTACACCTGAAGTCGCATTAAATCTCCAAAAGCTGCTTGTAACTCAAATATATGGCTGCAATGACTGCATATACTGTCACTGTGTTTTCTGCTTGAACAAAGCTAATCTTCACTATTAACACTATGCCCTTAAAGATAAAATAAATCAATAAAAATGCTCTCTGCATGACCTTCACTCTCACTGTGTCAGAGGGCAGAGGATAACCAATATGAGATGAAGTCAGCATTAATCCTCAGTGTCACTATTGTCTATCACAACAGGCAAAGACTTCACGTTCGGCTTAAACACTTTATATATTGCAGTCTGCTGACCGTAGCCCTTTGTTTGCAGATGTCCTACATTAGATAAATATAGAAGTAATCTTACAGATATATAGGATTTACCGATGGCTTAACCTAGTGAGACAGAATGTCATTTATGAGAGAATACAAATGTAATTTCCTCATTTAAATACTTAGGTGTTGAAGTGATGAAATACTTCTCTGCCTCACCCAACTATTTAACAGTTACATATTTTCTGAGATCTGTTCAATTTTTATGTCAACCTTCTGCTTTCAGTTTGTTCAGATCTTCTTCTTCTGTGTTGCTATAGAAACTCTTAAATGTTCAAGAAAAGCATCTCTTTAATCCTTGTTTATGCGTGTCACACTTGTGACTTTCACCACAATGGCACCAAAACCGCTTATACACATTCTGCATGATAGTTCTGCCCTTTGAACTTAGTCATAGCCCTTCTACAGCCGACAATTGCAAGATATTTTATTGATCTCTATAAGGAAATTGCTTCTCCACTTGTCTTCCTTCTATAGGGAGATCAGAGTTCATGGTCAGCTATAATCCTAGCATCTTCATAAAGGATGCTGCAGCATGAATGACTGTAAACACTAAGGCCCTATGGTGGTCTCCTCATCCATGATGCTCCCAGAAAAAAGGCCTTTGAGCAGGGTTGAATTAGCATAAAGACTGAAGGAAAATGCACTGCAGTAAAAAGAGTGGAATATTTCCTAACCTTTTTGTTAGAAGATAGCAGATAATTTCCCATGTGATGAGCACGAGAGTAATCTCATCTGCTGCTGCTGCTGCTGCTGCTGCTCTACAGTAATGGTCTTTACTTAATACTGTGACCTCAACCGCACTTTTGAGGACAACAGATGACCTTTATGGGATAAATACATGACATCATGTCATCTTTTATATTAATACTATACTTTGGTAATGACCTGCATTGTAACATCACACTATGACTCAACATGTTGACCCGCAGCCTGTATTAATCCTAGCCCTTGAGAACAGTCAAGGAAAATAACAATGGTATGTGTGTTTAAAACAATAATGGTGTGTGTTTAAAACACATATTAGCATTTGCTGGACTGAAGCTAAACATGAGCTTTTTTTTTCAACTGAGACACAACTTGCATACTTTTGCCTGTAATATCAACAACACTCTTCAGTAATAACGTAATAACACTTCATCCACTGTGGAGAACCAAAAGTGAGTTGCATGAAAATAAATGAAACAATCAAATAATAATAATTAGATAATTAATAATTAAATACTTAAATATATTACAAAATAATTGATGAATAATTATGAAATACATGGAAATAGATAAATCAATTTATTCTACTTTCTCTTTTTCACCTTTTACTGCCACCTCTGAATTCATTTTCATCAGAAAGACTTTTTTTTCTTAAACATGATTTATACACATGCAGAAGCTTTTTCCTCAGGTGACACCTAAATCACTTAACGCTCAATATGCAAATTGAGATTGATTGGACATTGGTAGTAAAATTAACTCAACCAATCACTAAATCTGGGACAATCCATAAGTGTTTTAATTACATCCCTGTGATTTGCATATTGAAGCTACAATAAATGAGGTCATAGCCTAGAGGAAAATCCTGACACAGGGGAAATACACATAATTACTTTAAAATTAATTACCATTCCTTAGTTTCATGTATTGTATCTACGTGCATTTTACCTGTTTATTTGAACTTTTTATTTCTTCATTCAGCCTTTCATTTCATTTAAAACAAGTCAGGTTTGGTTCTGCATAAAATCTGCAAAATCTGACATCTATCCATGTATCTATGTATCTATCTATCTGCAAGAGAGAGAGAGAGAGAGAGAGAGAGAGAGAGAGAGAGAGAGAGAGAGAGAGAGAGAGAGAGAGCAACAGCTCTATTCTGATTTGAGATACTCACTCTGCTGTTAAATACAGGACTTTTCTCTAATGCTGGCCTTTGCTCTTTGTAAAATGCTGCAGAACAATATTACCAATCTGAGGGTGTCTTTATCAAAGTTTAATACCCGTAAAACTCTGCCCGTTGAAGCTGTCGTTGTTTCATAAGATGTGTCTTTATGAACTGGAGAAGTTATTAATCCCATAACCCTAATCTCTCCCTTCCTCTCTCCCTCTGTGCTGCCTCCCACTCCATCACCCCAGCAAACAGGAAGAGATAATCTGGCCAGAGATTATTGTGAGATTAGTTGTGTCTACTGTATGTTGTGTGTATGTACTATGTTGGAACGACTAGATTCATGGTTGACACATAGTCTGATGATGAATGGAGGGAGGGAAGAACGGATGCAGGGAGGATTATAAGACAGGTGGGCAGATCCACAGTCATAGAAAGATAGACAGCCTGACAGAAAGAGAAAAAACAAACAGACGGAAAGGCACAAGACAGACAATGACATGTAGCCCTGTCTGAATAAGGCTGAGAGGTTGTCAAGTTTGCTGGCTATCATTTAAAAATAAATGCCATTCAGCCAAGCAACCTGGTTGGTTATATTTAATATGTCCTATGACTTGTACAGTTCAACTTGTCATGCTTTAAAAGTCATTCTCTAACCATCAAGTGGAAATGCATGAAGTGCACTGACCCTTTATCTTGCTATTTCCTGCATGTGTGCATTTTTAAGCCATACGGTAAATATGTTTAATATTTTATAAATCTTGTATTTTACTGTACTATACATCAGTGAACAGTGCTGAGCCAGTTTCAGATGCCCTAAAATAGCACAAGCCACACAAAAGGCACAATAAAAAGCTCACAGTCATAAAAGTCACACAGCTAAGGTAGGACAGGTGCTTCAAAATGTTAGCTTAGTTCATATGTGATGAGCTTTCTCCCCTCATTCTGTCTTTGATGTATTAGGACGGCTTGGCTTGTCCAAGTACGAAAGAATTCAGGTGTTTGGTTGAACAACATTTATTGGTTTGCTGTGATGTTGTTGTCTCTACTTCAATTTTCTAAAACTCTTGAACATGACAGTACTGATGAATTTTATGTCAGTGTTCTAGCGTGTGTGTGTGTGTGTGTCTGTGTGTATTCAGGCAGGTATGAGTGTTTTCTCCTGGAGTGTCTGGACTGAAGTGAATGCAATACATCAGCTGCTGACGCGTAATGAAATAAAAATGATGTAGGTGCTGTTGACACTTTGGTAAAAATGCTCCCCTGGCCATAATGATAGACAGACAGAGTTAGACGAAGGGGGAAAAAGTATATTTTTAGATCAAGTGCAGACTTTGAAGGAAATGTGTCAGTATGCTTTTTCATTGATCTCAGTAGCTTTGCCTGTCCTTCTTCCATCTTTCTTAATTTTTCATAGAAACTACAAAGCAAGCCTCCAAGCTATCACTGTGAATTGAATACTTTCCCCAAGACATTAGATGAATACATCGTTTGAATTTAAACCATTTTATTGCCCAGAGTTTAACATTTTTGCATCAATTATCATACACAGAATGAGCAGATGACTGATCCTGAATACTGCCCCTTTGCCTCAAAGGACCGATCACAGCTAAGCATGAACTTGAACAACCTCAGTCCTCACTCTGCTCTTATGTCTTGCCTGCTGAGTTCCTACGTCATTGTCTTGGTTTTATGGTCCCCAACTTTACTGTTTTGATTGACTCTCACCACTCTCATCAATCTCATTTCTGGCAGCAGCAGATATTTCCCTCAGGAACTGGTGGAGACCAAAAAAGAGCTAAAAGAAAAGTGAATATTGGACTCACATATAGTCACAAACAGAACTCAAATTGAATGATGATGTGGTGCCACATCTGCTGGATGTGTAAATAGGCAACCGTTCCCTATAAATTTCACCATATCAACTTAAAAGGTGATAATATGTCAGTCTTGTGTTCACAGCTTGTTTCCGCTGCACTGAAGTGCCTAAAAATCAGTTATTTTACATTCAAGCAATTTTAAGATATGTTTTGTGATGTGTTAAATGATTTGTTTTGACTAAATAAAATGTTTTATATTGTCTTAATATGATTTATAGACACTGTGTCCACATATATGAACACAGTGATTGATTTAAAAACACAAAAAATGACACATAGTCACAAAACAAATGTCAACCTGCACAAACAAAAATAAACAGTCTGATACAGTAAGTACAATAATATTTTTTTGTTAATATATACCTACTGTATCAGAGCATGAGCACATAACATGGGCCCGTGTACACACACACACACACACACACACACACACACACACACACACACACACATTTGCCCAACTGGACCGTGCTGTCCTTCTAAATTAATAATGTGCTTAAAACACACTGAGACGCACACAGGTTCATGTGGCTCCAAGTAAATAATGTACAAGGGCAAACACACATACGCACACACTCACACTGTGACAGTCATAACCACGCAGGGGAAAATGTCAGTCTCTTTGTCAAGCAGAAGAGCCTGACAGAATCAATTAGCAGGCAGGGAGAATGGAGAATACTAGATTCAATTAAACTGACAGCTTTCCCCATAGGCACACCACTCACTGGGCCATTATTCAACCAAACTGTGTGTGTGTGTGTGTGTGTGTGTGTGTGTGTGTGTGTGTGTGTGTGTGTGTGTGTGAAAGAGAGAGAGAGAGAAAGAGAGAGAGACAGACAGAGAGGAAGTGCTTGTGTGTATCTTTCTATGTGTGTGTGTGTGTGTTTATCTTGAGGATGAACTCATTTCTCTCCATCCGCCCCGAGGTCACCTAGCTCTGTTAGGGATTTAGACTCACACAAACACAGTCAAAATCTAATCCCTCCTTCAGCCGCCCCACCAAGCCACACACACAGAGTCCATAGTTCAAAGAGCAGCTTTGGTATCAATACGGTGGATTCACAGGCCACATTAGCATTAGTAGGAAAATGGCTTTCCGACACTGGCTTTGAAGGGAGCTCCAGCAAGAGGAGATATTTCTATCAGTCTTGATTATGGCTAAATTTACAGTCACTGGCAGGGATGTTTCAAAGCATTCATGGATGAGCCCGGAGGCAGTCAAAGAGCAATAGTAAGAAAGTCCAGCGGCATTCACCCTCAGAGGAAAAATGTAACATTTTAAAATCAATAAGGTGAATGTAGCTGTGAATATAACATGATGTATGTATAAACAGCACAGTAGCTGAGCCTACGTGGGTGTGTGGAGCACTTGATTGTTGCTGTTATCATTGTACACTGAGCACTTTCTAATGTGTGGTGCATTGGTGAATGTTGTTGCTAGCTACAATACCAGCCAAGAGTTTGGACACACCTTCCCATTCACTTGAATGAGAAAAGGTGTCCAAACTTTTGACTGGTACTGTATTTAATTTATCTGTAATGTTATGAGTGTCTTGGTTGTTGTTATGTGTGTTTTTGTATAGCGATGACCGTAAGAACAGAACCAATCTCTGAAAGTATACTAAAGTAAACTACCAATAGTCTATAGACCTGCGGTGGATTATAGTGTGCAGTCTGGTTTATCCTTCGCTGTCTCTGTCATTCTGCCTGTACTCTACTTTTATCTGTCTTTGTCTCTCTCTTCTTCTCATCTGCTATTCAGTTCAACTTGGACCACAGATAAACAGAGAGAAGGAGTTATGAATGAATTTATTTTAATCAGCAGGCCAAACAATAATGAACCTGACAAGATCTTTTCTCTGTAACTATTAGCAAGTGATGTTTACAGTAATCCAATCTTATGTTGACTGTGGCATAACAGAACAAATCTTTTCAAATATTTGATGTGTATTGTGCATTTTTAAACAATAGAAAGTTTAGCTTGAATACACACACATTATTTGTATGGGAACAAATAATACACTATATACCATACATACTCAACAGGCAGACTCTCGTCTGGATTCGGACTGAATAACAATTTAATCCGCAACCTAACCCAGGCCACTTTTGAATGACACATTGCTATGATGTCACCTCAGCTATCTAGTAGCCACAGTTAGCAAGGTTATTGTGAAATGTAGGTGCTCTGGTTGAAAGAGTTAAATGGCTTGCTCAAAAACTAGCTGATACAAAAAAAGGTTTACAATGAAGAACATGCATTTAAGAATGACTGGACTGAGAAATACATGTTCATTTTGCCCAAAGGAAGTACAAGACCATTGTGCTTGATTTGCAATGACACACTGGCCATAATGAGGAGTCGGGATGTAAAACACCACTATGAAACAAAACATGCCTGTTTTTGAACAAAATTATCGAAAAGAACCACAAAACTGAACTTTGACTTGCACCCCTGCTCTATACAAACTAATAATAATAGTAAGTAATCTGCAAAAATCTGTCGCAAAGTTTCACACATGATAACCGCAAACATTCCTGGAATAAAGTTGCATTCCCTTGTCATTCTGCATCCTTCTAGTCCGCTATACAGTGAGTAATGGCCACACACACAGCTGATGGGTGATGCACACACTCACAAAAACCGCTCCACATGCCTCCAGTGTCACTGTCTTTGTCATTTATCTCTTCAGACTAAATACAGGAGTACTCCAAATAAATGGTGGTTTTTGTGTGCAAACAAAAACAGCATTGAAGTGAAGGAGCAAGTGCAGTCACATGGCTATTAAATCCCTCCAAAAAGAGCAAGAGCAGCTGCATGGCTATTAAGAGCCTCTCAACAGCACTGTCCATGGTGCTGAAGAGGATGATGAAATCATTTTAGTTAGATGTCTTATTTAACTGTTTGGATACCATATACATTATATACAGTATATGGTGTATAAAGTATAGATATGCTTTACATTCTATTCTGCCAGATTGATTGAGATTGATCTTGAGACTTACTTTAAAAGCTGCCCTGCTGTTCTCCCTTTTGGCCTTCCAATGAGTCACAGCTTACATTTATATTCCATTCAGAAGCTTTGCAACCCAATGATAGACTTTAACATTTTTAAATGGAAAAATAGTCACTACAATAGTCAATATTTTTTTTGTATTTTGCACTCATGCTGTTTTATAAACATCATACACATTTATGCATATTGAACAATACATTCTAGAGAGGGTATAAGTCAACCGAACTGTTTCAAATTATCAAATCGTTATAATTTGAAATTTGTATGAAAATCATTTATAAAAAAGACAGAAATAAAACTGCTAAATGCAGATTGCTGATATCCACAGTCATATAAAAATACTTGTGAAACAGGTGCTGCCTCAGTATTGCAGGGAATATACTGACCCAATTTCCACACAGCTTAAGCTGGACAAAGTCAGCCTGTTTGTGTTTTTGGCCAGAAGCCTGGATGTATAACTCTGACTATTTTATTTTGTCCTAGTAATAAAATTACTGGGCCAGAAGCTCATTATATTTGTTTTGGATCGTCCTCCTGAATTCTGCCTCACATCTTAAAGGCTACGAATCTCCTATCCATATTTCCATGTGATGTTGGCATTCTTGTTCTATGCAAGCTTTTTTTTTTTTTTTTTTTTTTACCTGTTTAGAAACACTCAAGTGAATTTCCTTTATTGTGTTCTTACTGTGAATGATAGATCAGATTGAAAACAATGCCACATATTACCTCCCAAAGGACATACATGTTAAAATGCCATGATGAAATTGTATATCCTGATATAATATGGAAGCCATATTGTGCAATGTGATAAAACAGATATAGTGTAACCACATTAAATGCCGTAATTGTAAATTACACTGAGGCAATGGTCTGTGTCTTTCTCTGTCGAAATCTGTCTGTGTCTCTCTCTGTCTTCCTCTGCATGTCCAATTCACTTTGTTGGCTCTTTTTTCACAGGCTGTCACAAGCAGCAGTACGACGTGTTGCTATTTTTGTGACCTTGAAACACCAGAATGCACAACAAAATGGGAGCTGCATGTAAATTAGGCAAGGTGCTGGTATTTTTTGTAAAGCAATTGCAAGGACCACACCATCATCTTTTATAATTTGATGATTTTTGTCTACTAATGTGAGAGGAGAGCAACAGAGACATGATAAAGCTGAATAATGTGAATAAACAAGAGTAATAATAGTAATCTGAACAAAGAATGATCAGATAGTCCCTCTTCACTGCTGGATAGTGACCACAGGGCAGTGGCACCCACTGGGAATAGGTACTGTATCACCTCCAATTCACAGCTGAAAAACCAAGCAATACTGTATGTCTGTCTGCTTCTCTTCATCGATGTGCATTTCTGTCCGTCTACGCCTGTCTGTAAATAATGTTGGCACATACACAAACATACAGACACTTAACCAGTTCATTCTTAAACCAGCTGTAATAGGTTAGATTTTCAAGAGCCACAGCCAGATTTCCTCCCATTTATCAAAACTATTGATCCACAAACCGCCCATGGCCCATCAACCATAGTGAGAGAGAAAAAGGGCCAGAGAGAAAGAAACAGATACAAAGGCAGCAAGACAGAGAGACACAGAGAGAGGGGGGATTAAATTCATTTAAAGTGCAGTGTTGACAGTGGGAGCAATGTACTCAATTTAGCACAATCTATCATAGATAAAATACAAAAAACAAAAAAAATAGAAGAGATGATGTTAAAGTTGGGGTTTTTAGAATGGGATAAACAGCAGAAATAAATGTAGAAGGGTGAGAAAGAGAGAGAGATGAAATATTATGGAATGAGCGGTGTTGACACTGGGGAACATGTATTTAGTTCAGCTGGTGGATTAAAGCCTAATTTTACATCCATCTAAGTGGGCCATAGGGGGGGAATGTGGGGCTGAGGCTGATGCTTGTTAATGGCTTAAGAGTCTTGTAATGGCTGGGATAGACTTTGAGTTCAATGACAAGTTGTACTTGATACATGCTGGAGGTTTTAGGAGCTCAGGAAAAACATGTTTTCAGTTCAATACTGTCAAGCAGAATATCCAGGCCTGCTAAATCCTTGCAGTTTTAATGTAGTGCTGGTGCATAACTTGCAGTTTTGATAATGTTTTGTTTTCTCCCTTCATTTGAATGCACTGTCCCATAAGTGCTGAGTAAGTTCATTGACCCGAGGCCCTGCAGAGGCCACTAGAAATACAATACATAATCTTTTTAGATAATCCTCTAAGTTGTGATAAAACAAGACCGTAAATTTACTCTCTCAGGATTAGAACCTGCCAAATCTAAAACAGCATAAGTAGCTGTGGCCTGCAAACGCACATACATATTTTTGAAGTTTTTGGGACAGAGCGATTGGCAGTGACTTGTATTAGCTGATTTGCTGTTACTTTATACAGAAAATGTTCCCTTTTTAAAAGCTCTCCAAAATATGAAGTTCTCATTTGACTTCTTATGGATTATCCATTCCTGTCCTGATTTGTAATGCATGTATTAAAGTATAACATATGCAAAGGCATTAATATCCTGTAAGTAGGAGACACAAAAACAACATGCATAAAGTAGAGCAGAAAAGAGACTACAGTTATGTAGAGAAGGTGAGAGACATATCAGACAGTTCAAGAGCAGAAACAAAGAGTTTAAAGTAAAAATAGAGCAGAAATGAGACATTTTTCGACTGGCTGAACATTTTAAGTAAGAAAAAAATTATATTATTACTAGTGCTCTGCACTGACAAGAGCTGGCTTGGATACATGTTTACACCCTCACACGTACAACCCTTGCAAACGATCTACTTGGCTTACACAAGTGCAGTGTCAGCAAGCGCAATAACACTATTAAATCAGAATGTATTCACAGACAACACACACACAAACACACACACACACACACATGCGCACGCACTTAAAATGACATACAATCACATGCAGATACATAGTTAATAAATATTTCATCCATTATCATATGCACACTCATAAATAAACAGGCGCTCGTGCATGCATGTGCACAGAGTGAGAGCTTGCACAGATCACCCATTATTTGGCTGCATGCTGTTCTGTATGTACAGTGCACACTGACATAGAAATGTAAGATGAGTGCGCGCACATACACACACACACACACACACATTCACAGATGTAAATTATGAGCACAAGCAGTGCAGTAAGGAGTTAGTAGGCTGTGATTATTCTCCACCACACACTTTAATGCCTTTTTCCGTCTATCCTACTCTCACCTCTCCCATGTCCTTGCTCTCTCCATCTCCTGGTTTATGAATCTCATAATAAGCACTAACACCTCTCCATGTGTGTCTATGAGAGTGCAAGTGTGTTGAGGATGTCTTCATAAAACTGTTGGAGTGTGTGTGTGTATGGTTATTATTTAAAAGCTGGTCATTACTGTAGCTTCCTGCTGCGTACAAGCAAAGAAGCGGACATAAGACGCAGTAGAGGAGAGAGTGCATGACAAAGCAAGGAGGAAGGAGAAAGAACAAATACACGCAGACAGACAGACAGGGCCAAAGCATGAAGGACAGCGAGAGAGGAACACTTATTATGACAGATCCCACACAGGAAACTGCATGAATACATATGTGCACACACACACACACACACACACACACAAACACACACACACACACACATAATGTACACACCCCAGCGGAGTATAACAAACTCAGATGGGCCAATTAAAAGAGACCGCTGCTGAGACATCGGCCTATTAGCAGTGACGGGACGCTGTTCTCAACAATTAACAGTGATTGCTCCGTGCCCATGTGAGGCCATTAGCTAAGGACACAAGAGAGACATAAAATGCTTAGTTTTGAATCAACACAATAAAAATCAGATTGCCTATGACATGAAGATTGCTCAACCTCTTCATACAAACAAACACATTATGTACACTGTCATGCTTCTGAACAGCAAAAGATCTACCTTTTAACACTGAGACTACAAATAATGAAGGCCTGTATGCTATACATAATGTGGCAACACAAAAGTCCCCCTTTGAACAAATAGAAGCTGAAAAATTCAGGGGGCCACGCTGTTATATAAAATTTTTGGCTTGTGCATTACACAGTGTTCAACAGGTCGTGCAAAGATTGGGAGAATATCATTAGTGGTAAAAGTTATCACCTGCTTGAGTATTTTTAGAGGTGGTGAGCATGTTTCTAAAGATACTGGTGACATCTTGTAGCATAATTTGTGACAGCACTTGGTAGGCTGATTTAAATAGCAAGTGCTCCCTCAAATTCTGCTATAGTCCTGCCACCCAGCACATTCTGAAAAAATGCAACAATGGAGTGGCTACATATTATGTGACGCAGGAGTTGTGGGGACAACCACTGCACAGTGCAGCAGGGTTGGCGATGTAGAGGTGGAAGTCAGAGTTAACCAGCCATGAGGAGCTACTGTCAGCTGGAAAGACAGGGATGTTGGCGCTGCTTTACAGGTCACTAGAAAACTATTTATGGCCATTTGTTTCCGTGTTGGGTACCTGTGTTGCAGCTTGGCTAGTGGTTCTGCTACCCCAGTGTATGTGGGGGAGTGCCATTACAGAGCTGTAGCCTGGCTGTTTATTATGTCAGCCCTAAATATCTTGCTAAGGTCTAAATAAGTACAGTTGTCTGCAGGCTCATCTGTTGTGTTTACTGCTACTAAAGAGGATTAAATTTCAGTTTTAACACAGCCAATATGTGCATTAATACAGCATTTGTATTAACTTAACATGCCAACAAGAACTGCAAACATAAATAATAATAAAAAAATTATATATAGAGTGGAATTCCTATTTAAAATCCCTCAATCCATTAGCTGCCACAGCTTGCACAGGTTGCCGGTTAGTCACAGGGCTGACACACCTACAAGCAATTTAGATTCACCAGTCAACCTAAATTGCATGTTTTTGGTCTATAGGATTCCACACTCGACACAGAAAAACACCAGACAGCAGGAAGGTTTAAATCCGGATGCACTGTGAGGCGACAGTGCTAACCACTGCACGTCCTCTTTAAAAGTTCATGTTAATTTCAACAATAGTATTAATAAAGCATTCTCAGTGCACTCCTTGCATCAGTGTGTGTTTTTCCTTATCTGGGTAACATATTCAGATACAGATTGCTTTTTAATGCCAGGTGTAAATGGGGTATTACCTTTCTTTTCAAATTCCATCTGCACTATGTTTTGCTGTGTGACTTTTTTTTTTTTTCCATCTGTAGGGCAGCAAGCTCTACTTGGCATCCCCCTCTCTTAAGTTATTCATTCTAAACCAAAAAAAAAAAAAAGATGTTCATGATGTTGTACTCGCCCCAAAGGAACACAAAACAAACCCAACATATTTGCAGACACAAAGGAGTTGTTAGAGCCCCAGACAGCCCATCGTCTGGGCGTCTTTCCAAAACTCAGCATGCAAGTTCTGCGATAGCGTCGGTCACCCAGAAGTGCATCATGGCCCCTTTGTTTACGAACACTCAGACTTGTTCTACATTCAATTTCAACAAGAGAACACACCAAATCTATTTCATGTTATTTTACTGACACTTATCCTACACAACATATCACCACATATCCGTACCAATAACACACAGGCGCAAGACAATGATAGCTAAACGGATGCCACATTGAAATTCTAGTGCTGGGAAAAAGTGAACACTCAGCAATCTGTCATCATTTCACCTCGGATTATTTCTAACCCTCACCGGCAGCACTCTTTCCAGGTATATGTCTTGTAAGGTGCAATATAACTCTTGATGTGTGTTGGTGTGTGTGTGTGTGAGGGAGTGTGTGTCTTTGTTTTCTTTTCTGTTATTCATCTGAGTTAGTTGTACCTTCCTATCTCTGTCTGAATGAATAAGAGATGGCGGTTGTGTGTTCAGGAGGTTGGTGACTCAGTTGTGTCTTAAAGGCTGTTCAGTGGGACCCTTTGTGAGAACTCGTGACAGCAGGTCCTCTGTGTAGAACCGAGCAAGGGTCCTCACTCCTAATGAGGCATTGTTCCCTCCCTCCACCCTCTCCTTTGCTCCTCCATTTCATCTTTCTTTTATCTTTCATTCTCTTTCCACCTTTTGTCTCCCCCCTCACCCTTCTCCCCATCCTCTCTCCCTCCTCTTTTCATCTTGCCCTTCCATACTCCTTCACTGTTTTCTTTTTGTTCCCCCCCTTCTTCCTCTCTGCTTCCTTCTATCCTCCTACCCACCTCTCCTCTCTTCTCTTTCATCTGTCCTCAACTCTAACCTGTAACTCCTCCCATGTTTCTTGCATCTCGCACTTTCCACCTTCCTCCTCGTTCTTCTCTCTGCCCTATTTCCTCCTCTCTGCCTTGCATCTCAATATTATGAAAATTAATGAATAAAAGTAAAATGAAAATGAATGTATGCACCTCTTTGAAGTTATTGTAAGTCACTCCGGATAAGAGCATCAGCCAAACTCTTAAAAAATGTTTATGTAAACGAAGATCAAAGAACATTATGCTGAAAGCTATATTTATCTACTGGATGTCATTTGAGCCAAAGAGATGACGTTTGTGGGAATACAGCTCAAAAATTGCATCTAAATGTCAAGCAGGAGACTTATAAATATTGTTCTTTATTAGCAGACTGGAACAGTTAAACAGAGGTATCCCAAATGCATCACTGCTTTGAGGAAGATATTTTAGCTTTTAATGTCTTCAAGGTAGTCTGTGGGTTGCTGAGCTGTTTTAATGACTGGGATTTATAGGCAGGATATTAAAATACATTTTAAACCTATGGACTGATGTCTGTGAAGAGCAGAATAAATCACAGAATTATCACAGCGCATTTAACAAATTAACAAGGTCATGATTCAACTTTATAGCAGCGAGAGAGCCAAAAAAGTTTAATGAAGTGTTATGAATCGAAAGCATTGACAATTAAGAAATGAAATACCACAACAAAATTGTTCAGTGCAGTTGTTTTAATTACACTTTAACACACTGACATATGCACCGATATTATCACAAATTGCACAGCTGAACACAGGTGGCTATAAATAACTGATTAGTTCTCTGTAGTGCTGTACAGCAATTATTCAGAAATACTGATAAAATATTCATATCAAGGTTGCTAGGTTTTCTAAAAACAACTCAAATCCTTAACCAATAAATTACTCCTGATTGCGACAGGATTTACATGTTTAATGGAAAATTCCACAAACACATTTAAAATTAATTTTGAGAGAAATTCCTTCATAAGAAAAAGCTGGTTTTTTGTTTTTTGTTTTTTTTTTGCTCATACTCACATTATCAACTTGTCACTATGCACATTTGCCATGGAAATTCAGCCACATTCTCTTTTTCTTTGTTTGTTTGTTTGTTTTTTTGAATCGCTGGGACATGCAGGAAGTAAATAACTGAAGTAGAAATGCATGATGCACATTGAGGGAAAGCGGAGAAAACACAAAGGCGAATGACACACTTCATCTCAAAACCACTGCTGAAATAGACGAAATATCAGGGAATAATGATGAATAACACCATATGTTTAAGACTCATAAGTTATAAATGGGTTGATACATTTGAGACATTTGTAGGGGTCATGAATTTGAAATTCATAGATTTACCACTGAAAAAAAAAAATTAATAAGTATTAACTGATTTATCCACTGTAAGATCCCAAATAAGCCCTCTGTATCTCCGGGTCAGATTATTTAATGTCCACAGCTAATTCTGTTGTTCTCTAACCCTGTGGGGTAAAAAACACATCAATTATACAAATCAAACTCTTTGGTAATACATATGTAATGCAGCTTAACCTCTGAGGGGCTCAGCCATACAACAATTGAATCTTAATGGGGTCAAATGGATTAAAAAAGCAATAGACAGAGATGGATAGAGGCTGAAAGAGAAAAAGAAAGAGAGAATATGTAAGGAGGAAAAGCTCCAAATGCAGACAATAGCAGCTAACAGCCAATAGCTTAGATCGATTTAACAGCGTTTGAAAAATAGAAAAGTATCAACTAACACAAGATAATAGTAGATCATTGTATACGTATGGGTGGAAGCATGTGTCCATTTATTTATAGAGGGAATCTTGGATTAGAAGATACAAAATGAAACAAAAGACACCGGAGAAAGGAGTTAGAGGATGAGAGTATGAATAATGGAGTGATCGAGCAAGGGAATGACAGGGAGAGATAAGAAAAGAGAGAGAAACAGGGAGAGAGAGGCAATCAGAGTGTTATGTTTCTCGTCTATACCAACAGGAAAAGAATGGATCTTTCCATGATATCCAACACATCCACAGAACATAACATCGATACCTCTGTTGTAATCATGTTTCATATAGCCTGCAAACAGACATGTTCCTCATTACGGGTTCATATGTCGTGTCCTTGTTCTAAATCGAACATACGCACACTCACATGCATGTAAGCAGAAAATGCAAGCTCGTTTTTTTTCGTTCTTTTAAAACAAGTTAATGCATTTTAAAAACAGTGACAGCCTTTTTAAGGCTTAATTTAGAAAGACAAGGCTAATTTTATTAGACAGGAAGTGTTCAAGGTTGGAGTTTTTATTTAATCCTGTAAGTACAGTACATGATGAGGTAACCATTAAAAATAGGAGGAAAATAAGGAAAATAAAATAGAATTTTGTTGAGTTTTGATTTAGAAAATACAAGAAAAAAAAATTTGTTTCAACATGTATTCATGAATAGCTATTTAAGCAAACAAAGACAGAAATGCATTTGCATTTTGTTTAATATTTAAGTTTATGATCCTTCTTAATCTTTACTTATCCTGGAGTATGCAAGCTTAAAAAATCTGCACTATTCATAGCTGCAGTATGATTTTTTTTTCTTCCAGTCCATAAATAGTATATGAACTTGTACTTATTGTATATGCTGCATCGTTTTTCTACCTTAGCAAGACAAAGTGCTTTACACATAAAGCACAGTACAAACAAGGTTGTTTATGGCTGTACTTGGCCGATGTTTATTGCTTTAGAAACGTCCAGTTTAAGCCCCAATTTATGAACGAAGGATAAGAGGATAAAACCAGGATGTAAATTATTCTCTGTAACAAAACAACTTGAAATAATGAAGGAAAAAATAAACAAAAAATGAAAAAATAATAATGAAGCTTGCTGCAAATCTCTGTACTGTGCATGTATTTCATATACACAAGCCTTTCCTCAGGTCAATTGCAAACAGGACAAGGACAGAAGAGCCTAATACTTTGTTAATCTCATTCTGGTTTACGGCTGAACTGAATTGAACTGCAAGGCATTCAGTATACAAGATTGGATTTCACTGATTGGACTTGTCTTGTGTACTATTGATCCATGTCTTCTGGCTGTTTTTGTTAATTCATTTATTTCAACTATTTAGGTTTTTTAAAATCAAGTTACATTACATTGACAAGTTACATTTAAGAAAAATAACAATGATCACCAAGTGTTTTAATAGAGAACTACATTTTATTTATTGTCTATCAATTAATTCTCTACCCATTCATTCAAGCATGCATGGGGCAGAAGGCAGGGAAACACATTTGGACCTATGCAGGGCTTTAGGGTCAAAACCCCACAATGCAGTGCCATAAATTCGCAATTTATCATTTCAAACTGAGTTGACCTGTGTGCATGTTTGCACTGGAGGAAACTCAAAAAAAAAAAAAAAAAGCAAAAACAAAACCCATCAGACTGACATAATATAAGAATTGAATATTTTATCGAGCTGTTTTTGTAGTGACAACAACAATGTGCACTTTGTAGGTTAACAGCTTGAGTTTTTAAATGTCATGTCAACATAGTTTTGCTCACGTCAATCATGCACAACCCTCATCTCATGTGTCACTGAACTTTTATGTGTGAGTTAAGACCGAAACCTCTGTAATCATTTCAATTTATCTGAATAATTATGGCTGAAAAATGATTGGAATGATGTAATGACATGGAGGAGCCTAAATAACTAAATATATGAATGGCCCAACATTGTGAACTATGTCATGATGTTATAGTTTCACAGCTGCTGTCACATTCTGTAAGGAAGTCTGAATTCAACACTAGTAGGCAGCTTAAAACACAGATGTTTCAGTATTTAGCTTATGCAAGCACATGATGGAGACCTGATCATTAATGAAGGGTTTGTTTACTCATTTTCATTGACTGTTGTGGGATGCAATCCATCAGCTCTTGTGTCTTATCCCTATTTACCATTCAAATCCTCTCCTCTCCACTCCCCTCATCTTCTCCAGTTTGCTCTGCTCCTCCCCTTCCTGCCCCACAGTCTCCTTCTCCTGCCTCTTTCCTTTCATCCTCTCCCCTCTTCCTTTGCTCCTCTCATTTACTACTTCTCACCCCTTCCCCTCCCCTCACTCTCCCTCTCTGACTGTGTGTCATGTGTCTTTTTAATTACTCTTCCCTCCATCCATGAAGATCTGAAGGCTGGGTGGCGGGCTGGAGGGGGGAGGTAGTGGACAGATAACTCTGGGGGGGTTAGCCAGGGTAGGGGGCGTGTCCCCAGATAATTAAACATCGATTTGGGACGATGATGAAAACCGCAACAAGATGCCAAACAAGGAGATTATGGGTTGGACAGCCTCCGGTTTTCTGCTGAGATCTGCAAATATTTGGGAGAGGAGAGGAAAGCAGGGAGGGAGGGAGAAGAGAAGGTAGCACTGCAATTAAAGGAATACAAAGATGAGAAAGAATAGAGACAGGGAAAGATAAAGATAAAGAACAGGAAAGCAAAACGACATATAAAAGGAGCGCAGAAGAGGACAGATGAAGAAAGGGCAAAAGAGAAAGAGATGAAATGAGGCAAAGAGGGAGGAGAAAAGTGGAGACTGCTAGACAGGAAGTGACAGACACAGAAAGAGCGCAAAAAGGGAGTAAAAAGAAACAAAAAATATGGAAAAGGGTAAGAGAAGCAGGATTAAAAAGAAGCTTACATGTTGAAACAGACTGAGGACATGTAAAAGAGAAAGAAGAGATGACTAAATAGACCGTGTCCTCTGTGTCTTTGAACTTAACCTTTTTGATGAGACTCATTAGCTGTGCATTTAATTGGCACAAATACAGCAGGTACCAGCAATATATATGTGTGTGTGTGTGTATGCATGGATGTGGATGTACATGTGCTTGTGCTTGCATGTGTGCACAGCCATTTATCACTAGGCCCTTAAGCTCATTAGTATGAATGTAGTGAATCATTCAATTAAATGACAATGACCTACAGCAAACTGACTGCTCATGTGCCACCAGTGTGCGTGGGGATGTGCACATGACTGGACAGATATATCAGTTTGGTGATAGTGTATATAATGCTGTTATGAGCCTGAATGTTTTCTCTTGGGTGTGCTCATCCACTATGAGGAATATGATATATATTTGATGATTATAGTTATTCATGGAAAGAATTTAACTTCAATTGACCTCAGCTGAAATATTACATCCACTATAGTTATCAGCAGTAGCAGTATTGTAGGTTTAGTAGTTGTAAATGTAGTTGTAACATTATTTTGAACAAAATTTTTAATATAGTATGAGTTAAATTTGTTTCTGAGATTCACACTGATTTACATTTCCAGGTGAAGGATTAGATACATGTAAATATTTGACCTGAAAATGGTGACATTATCACTACAAAATAACCACCATCACCGGCTTCAGTCCAAAAATACTTTGTCAGCAGTGGCCTTTAAAAAGCCATACATTAAACCCTCTTGTGCACTTGTGCATGAGCAAGGATAAGATGCCATCATAAGAGCTGCTGAAAAGCAGTAAACCTTGATGTGAGTTTCTAACTGAGTGAGCATAAACTTACAAAATTCCTTAATATTTCCATTAAGTTTGGAGTAATTCCTCTTAAGCACCCTAAAAAGCAGTGGTATATCAGCTTCTTTGTTTTCATGAGCCATATACAGTGATACATTATTTCCCATTCCAAGGTCAAATACGTTTAGCCAGGACTCACTCATTAAATTCTAATTTAGTGCGCAATGGGTCTAACTCATTATCCATAGCACTCAATTTACCACAGAAGGCTTCTGTGATTTTTTTTTTTTTTTCCAACAGAGCTAATTTACCTGTTAAACTGCAGCGGTTTCAAATGAACAGCTGGTGCCTCTTTACTTGAGTTGTAAAATATAACAGTTGAGTTAACAAAATATACTGTATATAAATGAAATAATACATACTTAAAATTCCGCCTTCTCAATTTTAGTAGATTGGGTCGAAGCAAAGGGCAACTTTGTCTGATGAAGCCTATTTTGATAAAATAAAAATGAAAAAAACAATAAAACATAGAAAAGAATGAAATCTCTTTATTTCTTTGTCTCCTCTGTCTATTTCTCACTTGCACATATAAAAATACAGTGACTAGGGTTCCAACCTGCCTGCTGATATATATTAGTACTTTAGCTGTTTTGTTTCTGTGATAAATTGCTGCATCAAATGTAAAGAATTCATTCTTCATTGATTCATAGAGTGGGGAAGGTGTTATTTTCATGTCAAAAAACACTATGGTATCAGCATACATAAAACAAGGACACATATGTTAAAGATTTTACTGCAATATTATTAAAGATATTTATTTATTTTTCCTGAAAAAAGGAGACTAAGTACTGTATGTTACCAGGTAACAAGCTTGCTTCATTGAAACTAAAAATAAGCCAAATTGAGTCAAAGATAAGACAAAGGGAACTCCCTGTTATTTGCCTGTTCCTTACTCATCTGTTTCCACAGTATGGGGAACAAATATGTGGTTTTAGAAGTTATTTGGTTTAACAATATTATATACACCCACACAGTAACACGCCTGATACACACATATCACAATTGCTTTGTCTGACCTAAACAGTGATTACCATAGAATTCTGATTGCATGCATAACAGCATATTTTTGTAAAAACCAGTTTACTGACTTGTGAAGCTGTAAACTTTACTTCTATAACATAATAGAGTTAACATATGGACCACTTTGTAACAGCCTGTTTTATTTTTTTTTATTTTTTAACAAAATCTCAGCTTTTATTTGGGGCCATCAACTGCAACCCTCTGTACATATGCTTGTTAAACATTCTAAAAAGGGACAGATGCACATCACACATCAACAAGCTTGTTTGTGCTTCATATACACGTCAAAAAATATATGTCAGCTACATGCACCCACCTGCTCACACACACACACACACACACACACACACACACACACACACGCGCATTCTCTCTCTGTCTCTCTCTTTTCCCCATCCCACTTGATACACAGTCGCCCACATGCAGGCACACCTCAGCCCACCCAGCTTTGCTCCAGATGCTCCCACCACCTGCTCCAATGCCACCCCCAACACCCACCCCCACCCACTCACCAACACAGACATACACACACTCTCACACACACACACGTGCTATCACACACAGAAACACTACTTGTTCCATGACTTCACTTCATTCATATTTCAGTTCAATGATGCTTGACAATTCACTATTAAAATCATACCAAGAACTCTAATGGGTTTCAGTATTTTACATACTGCATGTGAAATGCCTGTTATGTTCTTTCAGCAGAGAATGGAAGGTGTCCTAGAGGATTAAATAGAAACAATACTTATCCTTTAACCCATTTCCCCCTAGCTGTGGGGGAAAAATATCCCCACCTATCAGAGCTATAGCAAGTCTGATGATTGAGACAAATAATGACACATAAGTGTCAAAGCTTACCATCATCATTGTAAAGGTGAGGTACAAAGAGTGCATTTACATGCCGCATAATGTGCGAAGCATCGCACAAAGCACCTTAAGTAAAGAATTGCTGAAGAGCAGTCATATAGTCTGCCACTGATCTAAATGTTATTAATGCATGTTTCCAGTCATGATATCCTGAGTCTGCTGGTCTGGGCACATTTTATGTCTGTGTCTGTGAATCCATTATCCAAAGAACCACAAACCATGGACAAAGCAAGAAAAGGTAAAGAGAGAGAGGGATGGGTCACAGGCAGTTGGGCTCATGTCTGGGTTAGTGTCTGCAATGTGTGTGTGTGTGTGCATTTTTTGTGGGTGTATATGTGTTTTTGTGCGACCTCCTTCTGCCCCTGCATAGTGAGAAAATTGTGAGCCGATTACATCTGGACACATACACACACACAAACAAAAAAAAAAAAAAGAAAAACATACTTAAAAATCTTATCCCACACACACTCAACAATGTGCTCACTTATATGCAATCTAGACAGACAAAGTGGTGTGAATGTTGAGAAAAATCGAAGGTGCGAGAGTTAAAGTAGAATTTGAAGAGATATCTATTTACAGGAAGCGTCTGTGTGTGTGTGTGTGTGCATGTGTGCTTGTGTGTTATGATGGTGCTTTACATTGATGGCAGAAGGTTAATGTACTGTAAACACACCTTCAAAGGCAGTCATGCTCCCACACCACAATTAAAGTGTGTGCTTTATGGAGGAGGCATATACATCTGATGGCTGGCACATCACACTGCAAAAAGCTCTGTATGATAAAGTAATTTAGAATGCTTTTTTTTTTTTTTTAAGTCAAACAAACATATTTGCATATATGATTAAAAATAGTTTAACCTATTTCAATACAAATACAAATTATTTTAATACTTATATAGATTTAAGTTATTGATACACTGCTCTGCCTTCTTCTTTCTTGTTACAATGAATGATACACATGTCAATTACAACCCTGAACCAGTGTAAACTAGAACAGTCACACCACTGGCAGATTTAATCCAAGAAAACTAAGTCTTGAAGGCTCAAAGTAAAAATAAAAAGACTTAAGAAGATGTTTTTCGAAGCGAGGGATCAGCTCTTGGTTCCAGGCTATGTTTACAATACATACTGTATTTGTTGACAGAATATTACTGTAAATGTGAGCAGCGCAGCAAATACCTGCTACAGTTGCAATACAGTTAAGGTTTTCACTGCAATGCTCTGATTAGCAGATCTCAACATTGCCAAGTCAGATTCTGCTCACACTTCAGTATGTTGAGTGAGACCGCATCCATTAGATGGTCTGCATTATGATTGCAATTCTGCATATTTTGGATGCCTCTAAGTCACATACAGCTCTTAGAGGTTGCAGGCTACACAGCATTCGCGCTAAATATAGTTCAATGGAATGGTGAATTATAAGTTAATTATTAATAAAAGCAAGAAACAGAGCTGTAGATTATTGATCACTATAATACATGCAAGGTTTTGCCAACAGGACTTTACAACTATTAGTTGTAAATTACCTCTTGTTTTTTGAGTTGATGATGTGAGCTAAAAACATGCTCCCATCTTTGGTCTGTATCACCACGGTTACAGGCGTTACTTATGGCAATCGCAAGACAAAGATGGTGACAAAGATTGATACTATTAAATACTTGTTCTTACATACAGCGCTCATTTCATTCTGTCCCCTGCAATATGTACGACACATCAGAGATTCACACTCCGTAAGAAAAGGAGCTGTCATTTCCAGACACGGGCGGAATAAATGTCATCGATAGGCAGAGAGGAAAAAATGTAATGCAGACGTTTTGGAAAAATAGGAGGAAAATAAGATAATATAACAGCCGAATGTGAACACCCGATGATGCATCACCCCAGATCTTTCTGATTGGAACTACAGTAAATCATAATAAAATGACAAGAGCACTTTTAGGCTAATACAGCTCTGGATCTGACTCCCTGTTCAGCAGTAGAGAGCCAGCCAAGCTAAAGCCAGGCTTATTTGGCTGGATAATGTGCTGGATAATGTGCTGGATGATGTGCTATCCCTGCGGTGGAATCCAAGCTATTGATTCTGCTTGACCTCTGACCGATCACAGATCAGTGCTTTGTCGCTTATTCCAAAAGCTCAACCGGCAGCACAAATCAACATGCACACCCATACAGACACACACAGAAATATACTCTTGAAACTACATAAGGTTAAACATGATGACCGCAATCTACCGTGTATAACATATCAAACACTACTTGTGAAATGGCCTCTCTCTGTCGGGGTCACATGGAACAGTCACTCTGAAGGTAAACAATTAATGAAACAAAGTGGTCTTTCTATTTCTCAGTCACTCTTAACTCTCAGTTCTGCAGCTGTCCCTAGCACAAGTAGTGTGTGCTGTAGCTTTAAGGGAAAAGAAAATAAATTCCATCGTAATTATTGTGTTCCTTCTATGAAGCTATCAGAACAGTTAGAGTAAAAAGGCACCGTCTCTCATGAGAAAGTCCACACATAAAGAAACAAATACATTAAACAAACAGTAACACATAGTTAAAAACACCAAAATACACCAATAATCACACACAAGAGAAAAACACAATGTAGGGAAAATACAAGAGAACAGAGAGTAAAAAAAGGGAACTAATAAATGCAGAAAATGTGACTCAGGGTGATGAAAAAGGATTTTTGAGTGTAGTTTTATCTCCTTCATCCAGGTAGTAAAATGTGAAGTCACAGCAGCACTGTTGTTGTAGAATTGAAAATGTTTTGCTACTTATCCAAGAGGCTTTATCAGTTCTACTGAGTCCTAGAATATACATAAAAGACCATACAGAAGAGGAAAGTTGGGAAACTATCACTGAAAAGTAGAGGGGGATAATGACATCACCTGTGTGCTGCTCACATAACTGCCTCTGCGTTTCTCAAACACACTTCCAGTCCCAACCCTGGGGGGAGGACACACTTTCAGAGCTTAAATCCTTTCAACGGTTTCAAACCAATTTACACCTTAATTTGTGTGACTAATCACTCCTACATGATTGTCATGTGACCTCATGACTCATATGCGACATCAAGGTAGGCTTGGGACTCCCCGCCAGCCAGTAGAAGTGATGAAATCTTGGTTGAAACGGTGAAACATCAGCATTACAATTTGGCATTGAGAAGAAACAGAAACAATACGTTGGAGAGGACATTTCTTTATATATATAGGTAAGTTTTCTTAAAAAGGACATTATACAAAGCTGTGGATGTATGACCAAATATGGAATACGCACATACTTTATGGTTAAGGGCACATGGTGTCACTAAAAAACACACCAAAATACAGTGATACACATGAATCAATAATAAACAAAGAACTGCATTTAAAAGAAATTTCAGTTTTGTTTAAAGTTACTGCTATTGCATCTTTAAAACAGAGTTTTATAACAGTATACGAGTAAAATTAAGACCATGAGATACAAGGTATTTGTGTGAGGTACAGAAGAGACATGAAATTCACTACATGCTTTTGTAATCTCACTTTAAATAACACACACACACAGTGACATAGACACTTACATACACTTACTGAAGCTTCCTGCAGAGGTTTAATGCCATTGATGGCACTGAGACTGACATTGGTACAGCTGATACACAGCTACCAGCTGGTCAAATGTGCACATATAAACACTCATTACATACATGTTCACATGCACACACACATACACACACTCTTGAATAGGCATTGATTATATAAGTCAGGGGGTTCTGAAGAGCATGTATCAGACACAGGGTTAACTAATACGCCACCAACCAATGGTTTTCATGTACATATACACAAATGCACATGCACACACACTCACACATACTTGGTGCTGTAATGGCATTGATCATAAGTAGTCAGGGGGTTTTGAGACTGTCAGAGAGCTCTCTTTATGCTCTGAACTCCTTGGAAAATCTCCAGACTACTGGTGGTCTTTCTAAAGTGGAAATGGTTCTAAATTGAGCTGCCTGCTTAAATAACAGTTGGATAAAATGGACACCAAGGCTAGCGTATAGATCACAAGATGCTGTGATCTAGGTTCTCTGGCTGGACTAATTTACTCAGTGGAATAAAAAAATCAAGAATTATGGCAATTATTATTTAGTAAATTTAGAATGTATCTTATGCGCCTGAATTGAGAAAAAAAAATTGTATTATATTAGAATTACTACACCACTCTTACAGTCAAATTATACTTATCTGCATTAAAACTGCTGGATACAGTTAATCAAATAAATCCACTTGTCACAGTGCGGCTTCAGCATGCAGGTCTTAAGTACCTGAGAAAACATATTGCAGTAGTAACAAGCAAAAACCTTCTCAGTCCCACATCTGTTGTTCAGTTATCATCCACTGGAACAACAGCAATCACTCTAACCTAGAAGTTTTCATTAGATCTCAGCAGCAATATATGTCCCAATGCAACCTTTCCTCTTTCTGATTACAAAAAGGGAAGAAACAGATTTTTTAATACATTATCCATCAGTAGCATTGATTAAATTAAGATTCTAAGACTCTGAGATGGATCGGCTTAAACACTGAAATAACCAGAACCATAACACAGACCTACATAAAATTGTTAAGCTCAAATGTCCTCTCCTTGTGGCACCAATATGTTGTTTCTCTTTCCCTATTTCCTGTCTTCTCTGCTCCTCAGCACTTTGTACCCCCCCACCCCCCACCCCCTTCTCTCTTCATGGCACTGTGCCTCACCCCTCCTAATGGATATTGACCAAAGAAAGACAGAAGGGAGGAACACATGCACACAGACACACAGTTTTTAAATAAAAAAAAAACTCAGAACAGAGCCGGTGCAATGATGATGCCTTCTAATGGATGTTAATCTCACAATGCCATGTGGTTCCATGTACGGTATCAGAGTCACAATTCAGACATGATCATCATCTTATATAAAGAAGTTAGATTATCACAAATAATGCTTATGCAACATATTTTTTGAAGCCATTAATATTTTTCTTTCAAATGGTACACAGCAATAATGAACCAAAATGCTGAGTGTTGTCATGGTGCAAATAGTACTTCTCATGAATAAAAGACTGTAAATGTAAATGTGCATTCTTGATTATAAAATTCAAATATACCTATCTCCCTTCCTATTAACCAATTTATTTTATTTTCTCAATATGTACTATGATGGATTCGACAGTAACATGTTGACAAAAGCCATTTAAGATTAACATTAAAGGTTCCTTTCAGAGTTTTTTTTTTCTTTTTTTTTTTTTTTTACTAGCAGTACTATGGGTCAGTGTTTTTAGTGTGTCCCCTTTTTTGCTTGTTCTCATGCACACACATGAGGATACAAATGCATGTGTACATGCATTCGGTCTACATTCCTATTAATGGTTTCACACTAAGCAATGCAGAGGGCTAATGCACCAAAAAATGCATGGAAAAAGAAGATTGGTAGCAAGTAAACATGGACGTAAACAATGCGGTTTACAGAGAAAAATCAGCTTAATATTTGATGAGCAAGAAAATGCATTCAACACGTTTGTTAGACCTCAGGGATACACACAATGAGTTTGGGTGTATAACACTGAGGACCCTATTTTCCTGCAGGCGTAAGGCACTAGGGCATAGGGGTAACACGCACTATTTATGCAATTTTCCTCAGGCGCATGTCTATTTTTTTGCGTCTGTGCATGTATGGTAATTTCCTGGCAACAAACAAGTGCACTTGGGCTGCCATAAGAGGAGGAGAGGCGCAGCTGAGACTGAGGCAATTTTTGTGGCTTCAGTTGGCTGATGCGCAAGCACATAGACGTCTCAAAACACCTTTCATTTATGTTTTGCAACTCTCAGTTTGCTATACGTTTTTTCAATTTCTGAAAATTGACATGTGAATCAAAACACAATTTTTAGATTCTAACCAATAATATCGCATCCACATGAGCATAATCCAATGACCAGAGCTCAGAAATATGCTCTGTTGGATGAGTGATTTTCCCACAACAACTTGTAGAATGTCGGATCTTTTCCATATTTATTAAACAGCTGTAGTCGTCACACAGCAGCAGGAATGATATGTGTGTTTCATCCAGTCTCTGATTTAAGAGAGAGTGGAGTGTGCATCATTTTACGCACTGATGGCACAGCAGAAGAAACTTAATTATTTAAATCTTCCCACGTGGCGACAGGATTGTTCAGGATCTTATATAATTAATGTTCTGTATTTTCTAAACATCAAACTGGAAAGCTGCTACTCACACATTCCTAGTTTAACAATAAAATAATTTGGAGTCACTCAGTTGTCCTCGGGATGCGTCCTGAGCTCCATCAAATCTGTCTAGACATTTTTATTAAATAAAAGTTCAAATTGAGTTTGGACAATTTAAAAAAAAAATCTGTTATGTCACAAGGATTATTACAATGAGTTTTCAGTTTTGCCACTTGCAGCCAAGTCTCAAAATATTTGCGGTAATGTGTTCTGTGCATGGACATGTATCCATATATCCAGTGTATAAAATACCTAGAGGTCCTGTGCAGTACACGCTCCTTCCTAAACAGAGTAGGCCTATTTTGATGAAACAGTGATAGAACTTGTGTGCTTTTTTGTCAAATTTCCAAACCTGATTTTGTATTTCTTTATTTAAGGATATTGTATATACTTAAAAGCATATAAGATGACTTTCAAATATGCAAAGGAGGAGTAGAACTGCAGAGTTTGTATTATTATTATTTATTAATTATCTTATATTAATTGTTTGAACAAAATAAGCGGCAGCTCATGTGAGAACACATCAGCTTTATCTTAATTCTACCATTGTCAGCATATTTGAATAGATGTAGATCAATGTTTGGGGTATCCTGAATTTGTATTCTGTAGTTTCAGGTGCTTCACGGAGATGAACTCTTTCCTCTCTCTTGCCCAGTCTCTCTCCCCTGTTTCACCTGTGGCTAGATTTAAAGGGGATGAGAGGAGCGAGGGGATCGGTCATTACTGCAGCTCGCCCTGACTCTACCTGCTGATTCTGTATTCCTCCCACTAATAATGTATTCAGTCTCTCCTCCACATTGCGCCTGGCGGTGCCCATTTGTGCCAATGCTGATGGTCAGGAAAATTGCAAAAATGTGTTGGTCACACCCACATGCGCCATGTGCCAGGAATTAAGACTTCAATCTGCGCCTGCACCCTATTTCAGGAAAATAGGGCCCTGATTGTACAACAGAAACTCAACAAGGCAACTTAGAGCAACAATGTAGGTCACACTCGAATATAGTTTCAGCCTCACATTACAAATATATATACAGTATATACAGTGCTATGCAAAAATTTTAGACGTTTTAGATGTTAAGCTTCTTATCCATAATGCAGTACCATCAGGGAGGCCTATGATTGGCCCAAAATTTATTCTGAAGCATGACAATGACCCCAAACATACAACCAGAGTCAAAAATAACTATTTTGATTGACAAGAAGAACAAGGGATCCTGCAACAGATGGTTTGACCCCCACGGAGCCCTGATCTCAACATCATGGAGTCTTTCTGGGATGACATAAAGAGACAGACACAACTGAGATGCCAAAATCCACAGATGAACTGTGGCAACTTCTCCAAGATACTTGGAACCACATACCTGCAAAGTACCTTGAAGAGCTGTGCACAAGTGCACTAAGAAGAACTTTGTTTTAAAGGCAAAGCATGGTCATACCAAAAATTGATTTGATTTAGGTTTTCTCTGTTTACTCCAATTTATATGAACTTAATTGATAAATAAATACTATTCATGGCATTATTTTCATGGCAGTGCTGTATATGTACGACATTACAATGTATCATGTCTCTAATTTCTTCCTCTCTTGTTTGGCAGTGGCTAGGTTTACCGTCTTCAGTTAAGGTAATTTTTATTTTATTTTATTGTTGTTGTTGTTATTTTTATAGAATAAGCTGCACATGTATAGGTATATAAGATTTGACCAGGTTTCTAAGCCAGGTCTTTCAAACCATGTTACAATATTCAAATATATTAAGAATAAGGTTACTTGAGTAGCTGGCCTACGCAAGCTTGCGTATGAACAAAACCACTGATAAAGTCTCCTTATGTGTCTGTGTGTGTTGTGGATTTGTGTGTTGCACCTGTAGTTGTCTATATATGTGTGTGTTTGTAATGAATGCTGGCTGTTGGTTTGCTTTGGCTTATTCTTTTGTAAGTATATTGTTTGAGAATGTTCTGTACCATTGCGTTACAATGCATGCAAAGTCTGAGATATGGAGTTTAAACAGTATTGCAAATGTCTAGACAGCAAGTTTGATAAATTGAGGCTCAAAGTTATATTCAGAGCTACCCACAGAAGCTACAATTGACCAGTAATGTACCTGCAGGGCCACTGTGCCCACTAACTGCATCCAACCTTGAACAGGCAGGTACAGATGGACGGTTGCTATGCAGGAGAACGGTTGCCATGCCTAGAATTGTAAAGAGCTGCTCATCACCTATAGTTAGTTGAACTGTCTGAATAAACAGGTGTCCTCTCTACCTTAGAAATAACAACATAATCAGTCTTCAGTAGAGACCCCAATTTCCGTATCTCACAAGTGTCAACCTTGTATGCGTTAAGAGGAACTGTCTGATTCGCCTGTCAACATGGATGATTTTAACATGTTCTGTTACATTCTCTCTTTTGAGAATTATTTTTCCAATAGAGAAAATTTCTGCTGTTGATCAAGAATAAAAAGGCCAAGATGGTTATTAGAGAATTCTGCAGGGCAGTGAATACATTTTTGTAATCACAGAAGACAAAAGTGATATATTTGGCGGATTAATTTGCACCTCTGAAAATATGAAATAAATAAATAAATACTCCACGCTCATCTGTGACAGTATTAAAGCCACTTGTCACTCATAACAGGATCTGAGAGATTTTGCCAACCTGTTGCCATGACAACTCACCAACATATGAAAACTCCTCAGAACTGAAAATAAACAGGGCTTTCCCGGGCTTTCTGAGAGATTTAGGCAATCATGCTGGGTTTGGCTTTGGTAGAAAGAAAATGTGGAAGATTCCTCAAGAGCACAAAGATTTAGAATGCAACTTAACTGCAACACATAGAAGTGCTCAATGGTAGTTAAACCATGTTTTTTTCTCTCATAACTCCAATTAGGCTGTAAGCTGTAAAGGTAATAAGGAGGGGCAGTAGAGTAGGTGAGAAGGACTGCAGAGAGAAATGTTCCCCATTGACATGTACATAAATATCCCGCATCTAAGAGAAACCCTAATCCTACTGTGTGTTTTCCATACAAGCGGAAGACACACTAATCAAAATCAAAGGTTTAACAACAGCAGCAGTTGTATTTAAAGTATAAATGACATATAATTATATCTAAATAATATCCATATAAACTTGGCTTAAAATATTCATATCAATAAAGGTTCAAATTAAACATCCAATTGGGATTTTAAATAGTCAAGGACCAAAAGATCAAGTGCATCTCCTGTTCTTATTTTAAGTCAAATAAAATAGATAGAATATGCATTCATTCTATTAAATATACCTTCCTGATAGGTGATGAAACAGCAAGGCAATCGGCAATCACACTGAAGCAAATGCACAAGCATACATTCCCTGTTTACTCCTGTCATATAGTGCATACTGTATACATACTGTCTAACTAACACTTTCTTTGTCACACAAGCAGCAGGGGTGTTGAATTGGTCCAAAT
This sequence comes from Thunnus maccoyii, assembly GCF_910596095.1. Taxonomy (NCBI): domain Eukaryota; kingdom Metazoa; phylum Chordata; class Actinopteri; order Scombriformes; family Scombridae; genus Thunnus; species Thunnus maccoyii. The sequence goes on from NC_056538.1 coordinate 16,491,034, forward strand.
GCAACTTTTGGTGTTTTGGCAGAGAGTATTGTTACGTGACGATATCGGCAGATATGCTCAGTAACACTGCTACTCTCTGTTACTTCGAGTCTCATGCATATGCCAACAAAACTATGATATGCCTTTACTGTAAATGACAGCTTCCGTAAAGTTCTATGGTAACCTACACACTTAAATATGCTGAAAGAGATTAACATGATCCACAACAAAATGACCTTTCTACCTATTCAAATCCTGTGCTTGAAATCAATTCAGTGAGAACATTATCAGAATTCTTTCACTGCAATCACGAAGAATTACCATAATACCTTGAACTGCTCTTTCTATCCATTTAAATTCTATGTGCGTTCATTCCTGTTTTTAGTAGACTTGGGGTGACAGCATAGGGAATGTGCGGACACAAACGTTATTAAAAACAAAAGAAAGAAGGTTTGTGTACAAAACCTTTTGAGCTTCAAATCAGAAAACTTGAGTGTTTGTTCCAGGGATCTGTTAAATTAGATGTTCCCTCCTTCTATAGTACATTAAAACTTTCTACATTAAAGGTTGCAAGGTTGTATATTTACAGATTCAAACTTATCAGACCAATAACTCACAAGTGAAACATTGTTAAAACACAAACAACGCCTCTTTGCTACTCTAGCAAACTACAACCTAATTTTCCCCCAAAGCAAAGCAATCACACTTAGGGCACCCAAATGGCCAGCAAATGCCCTGATGTCAATAGAGCCAGAATCTAAATACCAACAAGGAAACCATACAGCAACAGCATCAGTAAAGCAATGCAATAATGAAGCAACTTGACAGAAAAGCATTAAAACTTGTTCAACAATCTCACTCCTTGCGTTTGGCGTTGGCTTCCTCGCATTCAGTGAACCCCACAATGGCTCTGTTCCACTACAGATGTCTTTATCATTTCAGTTGATTAGACATTTACGACTGGATGACTGGCTAATCTCCACTTGTATCATCTATCATCTGCTTTCATCCTCATCGCAGCGGCTGATGGCTGCTGATTAACATACAAACGGGTGCACACACACAGTCAAACACACACTCACACACACGTTCTCACTTGCAAACACATTCAGGCACACGAAGGCAAATATGCTTAAAAGGCAGCACATGCAGACAGACAGAGGTGTGTAAACTGAAATGTAGACAGACCTGTACACCAGTGTGTCATCCCCAGAGCTGTTGTATTGGACCTGGAACATCCTGACTCCAGATATTGGAGTCTGACTGCTCCATCTAATGAGGGCAGAGTTTCCTGTCAGTTCCACCAACGAAACCCTCCGATCTGCCCCTCTTGTCTCGTTGTTGGGGAGCGCAACCTTAGAAGAGGTCAGGATGTCAGAAGGTGCAAGTTCAGAGGATGGGTCTCGACTGCGGCTTGTGCTGTTTGCCAGATGGGGCATCGCCGTGACAACTAACTCCACCCTTCCTGTGGATTCACCTGCAGCGTTGGAGGCAATGCAGGTGAAGTTTCCTGAATCCTTTAGGGATGTGACATTGATCTCCAGGCTTCCATTAGGGAAAACCAAAGTTCTGAAAGAAATGGTAATTCGCATGAATGATATAGATTTAATAAACTGACTGAAATGTGTCTGTAGCAACATATTTAACAATAACAAATACATTCAGTCTATAAGATAACTTAATTCTTAACTCTCACACAACACAGACAAGTAAACCTGTTATTGTGGTTAGACTATTACTGGCTAGGTAGAATTACTTGCACACTGTGGCAAAAAACCATTTCACATACTGAGAATTATACATATTTTTACCAAACATATTATTGTCATTAACGCATATTGTATTCACCGCAGCCTTGTCGTATTATTTGACGTTGAGTTAGACGGCTCAAAATGGTGGGCAGGATCCAATAGACCATTTTTTTACAGCAGACTTTTTGACATGTCAAAACAGCAAAAGCACAGGTGCAATGAATAACATTAACAATGGCTAAGTCCCATTTGGTCTTTCCAAATTCATGACCCTGGTACGGTACATGATGGTTCACCAGTACGGCTTCCTTGGACACTTGAATGGAACTGAGCCACTGTTAATGTCATCAGCCCCATCTGTGCTGTGGAAAAATGTCTGCTGTGAAAAAGGTCAACAGGCTTTATCATTTGTTGCCATTTGTTGCACTTGTGTGTTGCACACAATGCTGATGCCAACATTCTCCACCAGCAGAATCAATGCAATGACTGCCAAGCTAAGAGGTTATATTGGTGACTAGTTGTGGGATTAATTGGCATAAAATGTATTGACCCCAAATGGTAGATGGCGAAATTGCAACAATGCTATTAATTTATCAACTAGCCTTTTCTTAAGAACATAGAACATAACTACACAGATGTAACATTATATCTCCAAATATCATCAGAGGGAAAACCTCCCGTAACCTTCAGTAACTGAGATGTGTATGGGGTGGAGAAATTCAAATTCTGACCTCAACAACAACCTTCTAATCCCATTGGTACTGAGCTCAAGAAGTATAAGGAAGAATATTTAAACAACCCCTCTCTTTCACCTGCAAACTAGGCTGCCAAGTTTCTGACATCATTTAACATTGAATGGTGCTCTCAGTGGGCAAGACTTATTCTCTAAATGAACACCTTGCCTCTAATTTTGATAAACTGTGCGATCTATAGGCCTGTGGAAAAAAGTAGTATGTAGATCAAGTAGGACTATAGGACTATTTGAAGCTAATGTCAGTACCTGGAGCCATTAGATATAAGTCGCCCTTCGGGACTGATCCAGTGAACTTCAGGCTCTGGGTCGCCATTTGCTTTGCACTTCAGGCTGGCGGGCTGGCCCTCCATAGCAACTGTATGAGGTGACTTACGGGTCAGCACTGGTGGGTCACAAATAAACTCCTAAAGGGGAAAACAGATTTAAACACTACATTTCCCATATAGTTTTCTGTAAGATATTATTTACATTACTATTAGTTTGTCACCTCTTCAGGTATTGTCCAGAAATACTTGGCACTAAGGTCAGGGGGAGAGGCGCATGTCTCCAGGTCGTCTTCTCTGGTCAGTCTCCTCAACCACAGAAGTTCACAGTTACAGTGAAGGGGGTTGCCACCAAAACTCAACACCAGGGAGGAGAGGGGGCTGCCTTTGGACTTTGCATAAACTGGGATTCTCAGGAACAGTGGGTCTGGGGGAATTTTCTTCAGCTTGTTGGATGTCATGTCTAGCCTGTGAAAAGATGGCAGTGTAAGGATAAGGGTGGGGATGGACAATAGGAGAGACGGGAAAATAATCATTAGATCAACAGTAATTTATCCAGTCCATCCCAGGACAGCATCAGTTGAGTTTATGAGTTTATTACCTAGGAAAGTAAGGATGTTTTTGAATTATTTTTTCATTATTAAGATTCCTTTACCTGGCCAGTTTGTGTAGGTTGGTGAATACTCCTTGGGGAACATTTTCTATGAGGTTGTGATCCATATTTAGGGTATTGACATTGGTAAGGCGTCCAATTGTGTCCCAGGGCACCTGGGCAAGGTTGTTGTAACTGAGGTCCAGATCCTCCAGCGTAGACAGGAAGTCATCAAAGGCATGGGGAGATATGGAGTGGAGCTGGTTGTTGGCCAGAATTAGGTGGCGAAGGTTGGTAAGGCCTTTGAAATGGTCATCCTGGTTGGCAAAAAAGTGATGTATCACAATTACATTATGCCATTGTAGCTTTGTTGTTCAATTGTTTGTATATCCATTATCCATGCAGCCACCCATCTATCAATCTTACCTTGATCACAGTTAATCTATTGGAGTCTAGGTGGAGAGCTCTCAGTCGCCGTAGGTCACTGAAAGCTGTGGGGAGGATCTGACTGATGGTGTTTCTGGACAATGTCAGATGTAGGAGGCTGGTCATGTTGGCAAAGTCTTTCCTTCGGACAGCTGGCAGTGAGCAGGACAAATAAACACAAATAAATACAGTATTAGCCTTAGATACAGGTCCTAAGTGGCCATATAGTCTACATAAGTACAGTATTATGGGAAGTATAGAAGTCAGTAGGTGCACATACACTAAAAGGGTTTAAATGCACAAATGTCCGGCTAACCACAGGAAAGAGTTCAGGAACTCTCATGCTTTCACCAAAGTGAATGACTCACATTTGTGATGTTAAGCTTTTTAAAAAAAATCTCTCTGAGCTGGAAAGAGAGAATGTTAAATGGACTGTACTTATACGTACTATACACATTCATACACTGATGGCACAGCCATAAGGAGCAATTTGTCAGTATCTTGCCCAAAGATACTTCGACATGCAGACTGGAGGAGCTGGGAATCAAACCGCCGATCTTCCGATTAGTGGATGACCCACTCTACCTCCTGAGCCACAGCCACCCACGGAAGAGGTATAAAATAAACAACAACGTGGCAAGTAAGTGTTAAGATAAATTTACTGTGTCTGCTTTTACATGTTTTCTTGCAGAGCACACACTGCTGTCAGATCCAAACTATGATGATATAAATTTAATCTGGCAAGTTCATGCTGGATGAGCCTTGGCAGGCTACAGGCTATGATACTGAGTGTGCTTTTATTAATTCCTGTAAAATTAATCTGGTATCCCTCAAAATGAGGGATACCGGATTAGTTTTGCACAGAATAGTGCTAAACTGAAATTGATTTGGATGTGAACAAAGTGACTTAAATGACTACAGCTATGTGATATTATTAATGGTGCATCAAATTATGTTTTGGGATCCTGTGAAAGTGGTCTTTTTTTAGCTTGTGTGTCTTTTGTTTTGGTGGACTATGGAAAAGAATTTCTTTTAAGTCAAGCCTGGGAAAATTAGGTGGCTGCCTTAGTGCAAGCTAATAGGAATTCAGATTAAAATAAAAGGATAAAGCAACACTTCAGTTCTTAAAAATAAGTATGTATCAAAGTATCAAAGAGAAGTCTTTGATATAATAAGGAGATGAATCATGAATGAGATTTTCTAGAGTGAAACACAAAACAAAAGAGTAGAAAGTTGAAAAGAAAAACCCATGCTCATGAGAAATATTACCTACTGTTGTGTGGAGACCATCAAAATGGTGACATGAGCTAACATATGTATTCAGTGTTAATTGCTCAGTGACAACCATTGAGTTTGCTTCCATGTAAACAACCAATCCAAGCATACCCATCAACTGACAGATACTGATAGAAGGGGGTAAGTGAAATATGCTGGGCAAATTGCAATAGCATGGTACAAACATATGTACCATATGGTATATTGTGTAGTATATGGTTTATTTAATCTGGTAATGCATTGCTATTGCTGCTAGTATTTTATCAGAAACACCTCTACCACAGCATTAAAGCACCTAGTCTTTTTCCCCTTGAGGATTTTTTTTATGGATGGTTGACAAGGAGGTATGAACAAACTGGGCCACGCAAAATATCTTGATACCCTGCCCTCATTCCTTGATTGATGGTTAAATGGAATAAAAGCATGAACTAGCCGGTATGCTACCTGTGATGAAGTTCTCTTGAAGTCGTAACTCCACGGTGCGTCGGTCGATGGCAGCAGGAACAAACAGCAAACCTGTCTTTGAGCAGAGGATAGCGAGCGAAGGAGAAAGGCTCTGGCACATACAGCGTTTCGGACACGGCTGTCCCCTGCATGCTGCTGCCAGCAACAGCAAAGAGAACCACAGCCGTTCCATTATCCTCCACTGGGAACAAGGCAACTGGAAGACACAAAGAAATGAACAATAAAGGAAACTGGATTTAAAGCTGGCTTCATTCAAGACAAGTGGCAAACCAGGGTGAATCACTGAGGATGAACTGTTTAAACATATAAGCATTTACAGATATGCAAAGCCCTCTGTAGACTTTTTGTATTTTGTCTTGTCTTCAGTAGGCATTTGTATTACTTATGCAAAGATGTCACAATCAAAGATCAAGAAGCTACAAGCCACATCAAGCTCCTATTAAATGTGACAAGCGCTAAATTGCTTTGTTCAGGAAACAGGCATGAAATCTGTCTTTGGTAGCTTGAATTAGCTAGCCTGTAAACTGTAGCACAATTAACTTTTTAAACATAGCTGTGTAGCTGAGGTGGCCAAGGACTGCACATATTGGATATAAGGACATTAAAATTGTAATACAAGCTGATCTAAGACAATGGGCTTACAAACAACAGTAAAACCATAAAAAAGATAGATAGAGCATTGAAACTGGTTTCCACATGTGGTGCTTTGTGGCGTTAATGAGGTTGCACTGCATTCACGTCATCGGGGTGGGGCAGGTGGTGGGGGGAGGGGGGTTGATATACCAACCAAGTACAGAGAAAGGACCCACAGTGGATCTGTCTGAGTCCTGTCATAGACCAGCCGGCAATTTTAGATGTCTACTACTGCATAATATATCAAGTTACAGCAAAGAAAAAGCGACATGTAATGTGAGAGACTGTGTATGGCCTTGTACTTCTCTGTTTTCCTGTCTGATAACTTTTTAAAAGTGCAACAAACAACTACAGTATGTGGTTACTGCCCATATCCTATGCATACCTTCAGGGGATGTGACTTATTCCAAGGGAACATACACTAAGGACCTCAGGCAGACTGCCAGACTAACAACAAAAGAGATGAATACCACCGGTAGAATGTTTTATAAACACATAATATGATGTCTGCCTCCAGGGTTTATACATTTGACTTGAACATTTAATTCTGCATCCAAATTGCACAATACTCCCTTTAATATAACTGTTTTTTTTTCACTTTACAATGATGTCAGTACAGAGCTGAGAGAGGAGTGAGAAGTAAATCATGGCAACGTTCAAGAACTGGACAAAGTCACACAATCACAATGAGCTCTATCATCATGCGAGCTACTGTAACAGTTTCCTGAGGCACAGTGGGGATTTTTCTTCACCACAGTGAGCTTAGAAGTGTAGTGGGTAGTATCACTGGCAATGCAATGGTAATCTGCATTTTTGATGTAAGGATTTTCTGCATTATGGCTACACCATTTCCATAGACCATCATCTTGCATTGCAGTCAAGTACATAGCACACTCTACAGACGTCAAGATTTATAATGAATAGTCTCTGGCCATCTTATATTACACAATGTTAATGGCTGAGTGTTCGCACCAACCGTGAAGAGGATTTTCATGTGTGTGAAACTCAAAAACCCTGCTCCACTGTGTGCTTACACTAATTGAACCTGGCTTTTGTTGAACACGTGTTAAACATTAGGATTAATTATTTGCCTCTGCTACATTCATTTATTTCACTTCCATTATGCAATTAGCAAAATGAACAGTTGACCTCTTTGCAGGTTGAGTTGTCTCTCTGACTTCTGCTTTAAAAAATAATGCACTCAAAGGGTTGCCAAAGGATTCTAGTGGCTGTAGCTTTGACCAGGCAGCTAACTGTGGGACAATTTCCACTTTAGAAGATGTGTGCATGTGTGCTACAGACACAACTCAAAACTCATGGTGTGTTACGTGTGTGTAGAAGCGGGCAGCAGTATATTAGCCTGCCCAGTTTGACTACGAGGCTAATCAATAGCATTGAACTTCTATGCAGTGGGAAGCCTGTGTACTAGTTCTCCATTCTGCACCTCCCTTGATACTCCTAAAACTCTAAACAGAACATTTTTATCAAGGGATGACAATGTAATACAGAACCACAAGATCAAAACACCCAGTATTGCTACACAATTTCCTCTCTTTATCTTAGATTTCCCAGTGTATTATCCAGTGAGGCATATCTGCCAAATATATACAAACAAACAAATGGAAGTTGATGCAATCTCATGAGTCTGCTAAAAATAGATATGCTGTAATTTGATATTTCATGTTCTCCATCCTCCCACTGTGTAAAACACTGAGCAGAAACAATGATTAGCTATAACTCACATGCACACATGTACTTCAGTTCCTCTATCTGTCTTTCCATTTTACTCCCTCTCAACAGTTTTTTCTGTCATTCAATATATTCCTATCCATTACATTTGATTATTCCCACTGCCTCGCGTCGCCATCTCATTCCCTTCATACACCATACTATTCACCTGTTGTTTTCTCAATCACCCTCAAGCCTTCATATTCCTATTTTTAACCCAAGTAAATACAAACTATGTAATATAATTTACTAGCAATTTCTAGACTAGACTTCTCATATATATATTATATGATGCTCCACCTCTGCCCTCCTCCTTCTGTCATTTGCTATAGCTGTCCATCCTTCTCTGTAACTAATGCATTTGCTTTCAACTCAAGCCATTTTGCTTCTCCATGTCTATCACACATCCCTTTACAGTTTTCCATTGTCTCCATTTTCCTACCTGCCTCTAGGCTCTTCTTCCTTTCCCCTAAAACCTTTATTTCCACAGCATGTTTCCAACAGAGGATGTAATTCTTCCTAATCACATACCCCAATTCTTGCTTTCATTTTAACTCGCTTGCTCTCTTCTTATGATCATCTATCTTACCGGTCCCCCTTACTCAATCTTTCTCTTTTCTCACACTCTCTATGCTTGCGTCATATTTTTCTCTCCCATCAACTATCCCTCACCCAGTCTCACTCATTATGGCTTTTTTGTAATGTATCTTTAATGTGTTTATGTTGCAGACATTGGAACAAATGGTGATTTTAAATGCACACATCATTCACTTGGTTAACCCACTCATCCGGCCTGCTTGTGTACAATATGAGTCTATGGTATAATAACTATGCTATTTTAAACAGTTATAAACAAATCAGTTGGTTCTCCCACTCATCCAGATTGTGTGTGTTTTTTAGGCCATTCAGTTATGGACATATAGGGTTTTTTATGTGTAATTCATTGAGGATGATAGTGATCAGTCACCCACCATTACTCACTGTCGTGCTTATTCAGCTATGGGAAGTTAATAACAGTGAAGAAAACAGATCCAAGCTGTCTTCCCTTGTTACTAGTCATACTGGGCTATTATAGTTGTTGGCAATGATTTGAATGAATCTAATGCTCTGTAAATGCAAACTGTTCAGACATCTCTTGAGCAGGGTCGAGCTTGACAGTTCTGTCTCAACCCAGTGGCACTCCTCCTTGTTTAAACTGGCTGTGATAGTGACTGGCTGTGTTATATGCTCTCATACTCAAAAGCTCATACTGCATCTTGTCTCTGACTGTACTGTGCTCAGTCTTGGACTTGTAGTCTAGACTATACTCTAGACTTGGGTGGTCCAACACAAGCAGGGCTACAATTGTTGTCATTGAAACACTTTGTTACTGCCCATAAATATGTAATATGTTTAATTGAGCTACATGGAAAACCTTATCAGTAGGGATAGGTGCTGAAAAGGGTGAGAGTTGTTTGAAAAAAACTGAGACTGAGGGTAATCAGGCTGTGCCACTTCCACAATTGAATCTTCAAGAATTGCAGTTCACTAAATTACATTAATGTGTGCATACTGATGCCTGACAGACCATATCATTCCAATCATATGCGGAGGTAACTCTAGAGGTTGAAATCTGGGGAAGTTTCTATTTAGCATACTGCATTTATTGATTTCATTTAAGAAAAGTATCAGTCACAAAGAATGGCCGATGAGTCAGTCTAGACAGAGCTCTTAAACTTGCAGGATGTAGGAACACAGAGCAGAACCATCAAATTTAGCTGGTAAATAGGAAAGCACATTGCATTCACTCACCATGAAAATATTTTTGAACAGATTTTGAGACATATCTTCATCCTAGATATAATAGCATTTCTTTGAGCTAAATGTCATATCATTAAATTCTTTAGTATGTTTAGTTATGTCTGAAAGTCAGAGGTAACCAACAAAACACTTGCAGCATCATTTTGCAGTAATTACACTGGAGAACTCTGCATTGATATTTATTTTCTACAAGTGACTGTAAAAGCTGCCAGAACAACATTGGGGATGTCTCCAGTAGTGACAAATGTTTATGTTTTTATGTTTTTGCAAAGTAAGTCACAAACGCACAATGACAGTCTCTTTGTTTTGCTTGACAGTATGATCTCTGCTTTGCATTTGCGAATCAATCAGCTGCTCCCAGGCAGAATACTTTTCAAAGTGTTTAGGGCAGATATTGTAGAAGACTGGGGCGCTACATTGCTATGTGTGTTGAAAACACTGAGACTGGAGCGTCCTCGTTGGGAGAGAATGGTCATTAGTTGCGAGAAACAATGCAAAGCACATCAAACACAGTTGTAGGTAGCATTGCCTTAGAGGAAATGAAAACAGCAGGATTTCAGTAATACTGGAGAGTTCTGAAGAAAGCAGTAATTAGCAACACATACTGCAAAAACATCCCACACATCCATTTTCTAAGAGAAAAAAATCTCCTTCATGGGTCATATCGCCCCTACCTGTGAAAACTAAAGACAGCCCTTTGTGCTCCATTCTCACAGTCTATTTTTCTTCACTGTTTCACACCTAATCAATGGAAACAAGGAGGTGTCTTTATTAATGTGTTTATTGTAAATATAGCTGGCTGCAGTTCTACAATGCTTAATCTATTTTGAAGAAGCAGTAAGCTTGGTTCTCCTTTCAATTAGAATGGGCTCTCTTATGATTAAGCCTGTGCTCTTCAGTCAGAAAGAACAAGATGTGATCAAAGTACCCTAAAGCCAGTTAAAGCTCCTTTATTTCAATGCATACATAATGCATTTACAAGACAACAGACAACTAAAGATGGCAACAATGTTTACAGTGTTCACATTAAAGAATGTGAGATCACAAAAGCAGAATTTAGCAATGGTCAGACACACTCAAACAGATTATAAGAACTAAAACTAAGAGAATTATTAGTACAGCCCCGTCTGAAGCAATTAGCAACGCAAATCACTACACACACACACAAATAAGCTTATAAGAGGGATGGAGAAAGAGTCAGAGCAAAAGACAGCGGGAGAGAAATAATCACAGAACACAAGACAAGACAGAAGTCAGTAGAAAAGGAGGAAGCAGTTAGTGAAGAGGAATGATTGGGGGAGTGAGACGATAATGGAGTGAGAGGGAGGAGGGCAATTGAGTAGAATTTGTGATTTTTTAAAGACAGACAAAAGACACTGAGCTCACCTCAGAAAGTCTAGCCAAGCAAAATCATTCCCCAAAAACAACTTACTCCTGTGGAAGATGCTCTCAGTCACCTGGTGACTTGACCCACACGCTCTGCTACCTCAGAATGATGGGATTATAGGAGTCGTTTTTCAAAATATCTGAAGTTCCAGAGATGACTACAAATCCTGTCCCCGAGTTTTCTGTCTCTGGCTTAACAAGGAAAGGCATGTCTGTAACCTCTGAGCAAATGTCCTCTCATTTCCTTCCTCAATTACCCATTGAAGGGTACCTTTACAATGGCAAACCTTTTTGCTTCCACCCAAATTCTGGCTATGTGATATTATATCTTCATGAATTTCAAAAGAATTTAATTCACTGTAAGGTCCTCTGGTGATACATTTTACTCCAACTGACAACCTTTGATCTCACAATCAGCAAGGCGCACTCCCACTGAGGTATGACTCTAGTTACATAAAAGTGATATCAAATATATACTATATCAATTAAACTGTATATGCAGGGCATGAAGTCAACACCATTTTACATCATATGCATTATAATGTAATCTAATAGAATTGATGTGAAACAAAATGTACCAGAGTTAAGAGTATTATTTTAAGTCTTTTATAAAATGACATCAGTGTTTTTGTTAGTTTTCAGAGAACAAAATAATAGAAGAACCGAGCAACAGTAATGAGTCCCTCAACAAATAATCTTTTAGGCATATGAGAGATTTAGAGACATCTGAAATCAGATGAAAATTGTGAGCGATAATTACTTTTGCATTTTGGAATACTATTGCAATATGAACCTGTTTAGAACCAGCATCAATAATACCTGAGCATAAAAAACAGGTGCTTTTAAAATGTGCACTGAACACAGAATAAATTAGATGTTGTGGCCATAAACATTATGGGAGTGTAGCTTTGGTTCAATGAGAGTTGATTTATTGTTGCTATATTACCATCAGCCCGGTACCGTATACCATCATTCATTAGATTATAATTAGAAATAATCCACCGATGTGATCTTTGCACTCAGTGCCAGCAATTCATCCATGTCTGTACAGTATGTGTGTGTATTCGCCTGTGTAATATATGTGTGTGAGTTTGTTTGTGTGAATTTCTGGCCCCTCACTTATGCTGCATCCAGCCTACTTTCCCAGAGTACACTGCATCTCGCAATGGAGATGGATTACCCTGTCAGCTTTCTTGCAGAGCCACTGCAGAGTGTCTTGTGTGTATAATTTACTGTATCTGAGAGAAAGCATGAACATGCGTTCATGTGTTTGAGCACATGTGCTAACTGAGTTTTTATCACATTTGTCTCTTTGAATATGCTCATATGCAGCTGTGTTCATGTACATATAACCTCTGCATAACTTGTATGTGTGTCTTGCATACAGTTATGTGTGTATGCATAAATCTATGTAGAGATGTGAGAACACGTTGTTACTATATAGAAGTCTTTGTCGATGTGATGTGTCGATGTGTGTCGAAGTGCTTGCTTGTTGCTGTATCTACGTGCTTACTTATGTGTCTAGATTTTTGTGTGCACATGGAAATAACTGCATGGATTGCATGTGTGTGTCAGTGTGTGTGTGTGTGTGTGTGTGTGTGTGTGTGTGTGTGTGTGTATGTGCCATCTATTTCTGCAGAGTGTACTCTAGCGAGAACACTGGGTTATTAACGACCTCAAAAGCAGCATCATCCATCTGCTCTATGCACACGCAAACATACCGTGCACACTTACATGCAAGCACACAGACACAAAGTTCACTTGAATTAGACATTGTATGCTGTTTGTGTATTAGTTTAAGTGAGCATGCTTGTGTGTCTATGCACATATGTACCCATGAGGGTCTGTAGTGTACAAAGCCTAATCTCTATAATGCTGTAGTGATTAATGGTAAAACAAATCTGTAAGATTCCTGCTTTCACATTGACAATATGAAAACTGAGCAAAAAATTACACTTCATCTTTCTCTGTCTCTCCTTCTCTCACTTCCTCAATAATTGTATGTCATTATGATCTATTCCTTCAATGGATGCAAGGAAATAAAAGAAAGCAAAAAAGTGAGGTTGGGAGCAAACAACTGAAATTGAGGCATTCAAGGCATGACAGCAAGTGGATGAAGGACAGGCAGAGACCATGGCGAAGTAAAGCACTGAAAAGAGATAAAAAGTGTTCCTACAGAATGGGGTATCTTTCAAAACCAGTGGCGAAGGCCAAGCTTTTATTGGCTGCACGAAAAACTTGGTGGGGGCCTGTAACTTAGCAACAACCAATGACACATGGATGTTAACAGTGAGGAGGTGGGAAGAGTGTGTGTTATGGTTGTGGGGGTGTAGTGAGAGTGTGTGTATGGGGGCTGTGAGAAAGTGCAAGATTGGTCTGGAGATCTCGCAAGTAATGAATCTGGAGTGTTGCCGTCAGAGAGGGTGAATGTGGGGGAGAGAGAGATAGATCCAGAGAAACAGAGAAGGAGAGAGAGACTGCACTTGTGTTGCAGTAACAGTGTAGTGGTCTGCAGTTTATTTTTGTCCAATATACACAGTGCCTCAAAGTGTCCTTGTATCATCATAAAAACAAACACACTGATCTGCTTTTATTCACAAGTGCTTTAACTCAGAGGGAGAAGTTTCACCATGGGCCTATTAAACTATATTTTAATGAAATAAATACCAACAATTGTCTCATTTTAACTTTCCTCATCATTTGGAGAAAACCCCAAAAGTGTACCCAAACTCTCTCCAGAGTCCTTCATCATATGAGTGAGAGCTGTTGCTTCCTTGTCATGCCACACCTCTACTGTATCCATGGGAATTGTGCAGCAGAACGTTTACAGCTCTCTTGAAAAGCAATGCATTGAAGAAATCATTGAAATGTGATTAAAATAAAATGTGTGTTCACAAAGTGAGTGAACAAGTTCAGCATCTTCTAGACCACAGCAAAAACTGTCTGCAGTGAAGCAGTGGAATACCGTAGCTGATTGAACAGCAGTAGCCAAGCCTTGCTTTGACTCTGCACACTCTTTGCAGCCCTCCATGGTAAATTTGCCTGTGATAGCAGTTTAAAACAACATGCAGTAGACTTTTGAGGGGGAAACAAATGGAGCTCTCTAGTGCTGCCAAATTGTTCAATGGATAAATAATACACAGTATAAAAATCCAAAAGGCGTAATAAACCTTTACAATGCAAGATAATTGCCCATAGAGTTGGGTTTTAATTTGTAATTTCATCAGTAGCCAATGATGATATACATGTGTATGTGTATATATGTATGTATGTGTATATATATATATATATATATATATAGTATGTTTAATGAGTTTTGAGGAGTAGAACACTCCATGATTATCTTATGCCGGTTTGCTTTAGTGGAAGGTTTGTCATCTATCCATGACATATAGATATTCTCCCTTGCAGCATATGCAAGGATATCATACAGTCTGCCAGAACTAGCACTAATAATTGCATCATGACTCGGGTGACCCAGGAGCAAAGAAAGAGGGTTCATATGCAAAACCACACCAACTGTTTTTTCCATATCTTGCAAAATATCCATCCAATATGCTTGAATTTTAGGACAGGACCAGACATAATGAATGTAGGTCCCTACTGAGATTTTACATTTTTGGCACAAAGGTGTAAGCTGGGGGTTCAATTTATGTCTTTTGTTGGGAGAGATCTGCACATGGTGCAGGATTTTAAACTGCAACAGTCTAGCACAGTTACACACTGATATCTTCTTTGCATGGTCCCATATCACATCCCATTTATCCTCATCAATGTTTACACCAAGTTCATTTTGCCATATCTGTGCAACATCCTGCACATTCAACACATCAGTCTGGCTTAAGACATTACAGGAATGAGTTATGGATTTTTTAGTTGGACCTAGGAGAAGTAGCTGCTCTAAGGCTGATGCTGTAGCATTGATATTGAAAGTAGTTTTTCTAGTTATGAAATCTTGAATCTAGAGATATCTAAAATAAATCACTGATTTTTTTCATTCCCTGGGAGTGCTGTTCTCATTGTCTATCATACCTGGCAGGAAACCAGGGTTACCTTGAATTGGAATCAGCAGGAAGGTTAAATTAGACCTTCCTTCAAGTTCTTGTGTAACAAACCACATCCTTAAAGTATTGGAAATTATGAGAGTGTTGTTACAGAGACTCCTAGCTGACTTTAAATTCTTAGAGGACAAAAAGCCCAACAGGGAGCCAGTGGTCTGTGACATTTCCAGGTCCAACCAAACAGAAGTAGGATCGTCCTTAACTCATTCTGCTATAAATCTCAGTTGAGAGGCTAGCTGATACCATTTGATGTTGGGGACATGTTGGGGACCCTAAACCTCCTTTTGAGCTAGACAACTGTAACTTTGGCATTTTTAGCCTAGGCTTTCTTTTGTTCCAAAAAAAGTCATTCCAACCAACTATTAAGTAACTTCTGTACCTTGCTTGATATAAGCGAAGGGTTCATCTGTAGGGGGTTTAGTAATCTGGGCAGGATATTCATTTTTATGATAGAGTCTCTGCCAAGCAATGATAAGGGAAGTGGAGCACATCCATGCAGGTCCTTATTTATAGTATCTAGGAGAGGGTTGAAATTGGCTTTAAACATCTGATGAAACATAGGAGTAGCCTAGAGAAGCCTAAAGATTTGGAGAAATTGATTTTGTAACCAGAAAAAGAACAGACTATCAACAAGACGTGGAACGGAAGGCTCCAACACATACAGCAAGACATTGTCCGCATAAATGGAGATTTTATGTTGGGCTCCACCTACATTTATATCCTTTATTGCTGGGTCCTGCCTGATGGCCTCGGATGGAGTGGGAAGTTGTTTGATCTCTAACCATTGGTGATAACCGAAGCTAAGGGCTTATTATATAAGAGTTTGACTCATTTGACAAAATTTTCCCCCAGATTAAATTTAGAATGCAGAACCAATCAGGCCATTTGACATGGTTGAAGGCCTTTCCTGCATCCAATGAGATGACTATACCATCAGTTTCTTGTGTTTGGCAGAGATGAATAATATTCAAGAGCCTTCTGACATTGTGACTATAATTTCTGCCTTTGAGAAAGCCTGTCTGAGACTGCCAGAGATTTTTTTTCAAATTTTATTAACCAATTTAAATAATCTAGTTTGAAAGTATGTGTAAAATTAGCTCAACTCTACTTCTTAAGCGTACTTAAGTAGACGATTATGCAGATAATCGTTAGAAAGGGTTTAACTAACTAATAATATATGGTATTTTGGTACCCATTCACCCCTGATATAAATTTACTTCTATTTACCTTCATGGCACTTTAAGTTACTTTTGTGTGGTAAAGTGTGAATATGGAAACAGGCTAAGTTTCTCTGTGCTCCTCGAGAAACCCACCATAAATCTTTGATAAGTCTTTTCTGATCTTTCTGATTGACCATCTCTTCCCCGTTCAGGTGTCACACACTTAGGACAAGGGTACAAACCACAGTGCCAGCAAGGATCTGCCCTGCCAAAATGTCCTCAAGCAAGAAACGGAATCCCCATTGGCTCCAGCGGTGCTGTTCTGTTGCTGACCCTGACCTTCTCATGGAAGAGGACGAGACGAAGACGATGTCTCTGTGGGGATCGGTATTATTATAGCCTATGAGGTGTGCTGTTCACCTTCTGAAATCAATGGGAAAAATGTGTGCTCATTCTTCTCCTTGCCAGGGCAGCAGCTGCTTCAGCTATAATCTCAGGAACAGTCATGTGTTATATCTTTCAGAGAGCACAGTGCATGTGTTGAGTTAAGACCTCCTTACTCCTTGATTCTTCAGTCACAATCCTGAAAGAATATGTGAATGTTACTCTTTTCTTTACTGTTCACTCACCTTCTGCTTTTACGCTCAACCCTCTGCCACAACCACAGTGAGTTTGTTTCATTATATACACCTGAAAATAGACATATCCCTCTTGTAGGGACAACACAGTCATCCATGAATAAACCCATGTCTGAGGTTGGTGCAAACAGGTCAGCAGATATTATTCAACCTACTCTGACTCCAACTCTGCTTTCAACCTGCGTTTATATAGTTCTCACACTGCTCAGCTTTGGTATGAAAATTAAACATTTCTGGGCACATGTCAGAGGAAGCCAATTAATATGAACCACAAGGAGAATGTGATGAAGGAGCTAAAGAGGAGCCCCCAAAGGAAACATTAAAAAAACTTAACAGAAAGAAATGCAAAAATAAGAAATCTGGCCAAGAAAAGTTTATAATTTTACAGTTAAAATGCACCCTTTGTTGGCAGCATTTTCTGGTCAAAGTTGAGGAGAGACGTGCACTAGTGTGTTACACTGTCAGCCAGAAATACAATGACTTTGGTAAACAATGTAAGTAAACACAGATCATTTCAAATTTTTCACAAAAAGGACTCTAAGGATATAGCCTTGTTAAAGTTGTAATTGCTGCTGAATTATACTCTGAAAGATGGAAATTCAATGGTAACTCCGGGGGCAGCTGTATGGTCAGAAGAATAAAATTTTATTACGTTTCTCATGTTCAAAATACTATGACTGCACCACTAGTCCTGTGGCTTTCAGTACATTGGGATTTTGTGGTGCTGAACAGAGAGCTCCTTTAATTTGCTGCAATATTATTTTCCCCCTATTACTGAAATGGTATTCATTGTCATAAACTATAGCCATTACTGAAATGATGTTAATATAAAGGGCCAAAGCTGTCTAATCTCTTTTTCTCTATTGCCATCTTTGTTTCTCACACTTCATTGCAGCTGGATGGCATATAGTATTGCTGCATATTTGTTATTTATGCTGCATTGGTGACTACATTTGATACTGTCTTCTTCATGGAAGTTCATAGTCACAGCACAATTTATGTATTGTGTTTATTAGAAGGTCATAGTTTTGCACTTCTCCTGTCATCAAAACCTCATTCCAGCTAAGTTACCAAAGCTGGCAACCCTGCAAATACATACACGGTAGCACAAACAAATGTCCACATCCACATAGATACACAGGTGCTGATATACACAATAGCCCAGACAAACCCTCACCTCCAATGTGGAACTGATACACCACTGGGATCTGAGCCACACACACACACACACACACACACACAGATGCTGTCTTTCAGAGATCTGTGCAAGGGAGAGAAACAGGCATTTGCTAATGGCTCTTTTGTTACACGACTCCTTAGCTCCTCCTCTCCTCTCCTCTCCTCTCCTCTCCTCTCCTCTCCTCTCCTCTCCTCTATCTATTTACTTCTGTTTCTTGATGTTTCACACTTTGTCTCCAATTCTTGTTTCTTTCAATCCATTAATCTAACTGTCTTTTGTGTCATTGTCATCCTTTTTTTTTTCTCCAGTCTGCGTTCTTTCTCTATGTCCTCCTCTGTATCTTCTTTCTAACACTCTGTCCTCTCCCTGTCAGTACAGTAGATAATGAGGTGATTGCGGCTGCTAGCACAGTGCATCAATGCTTGTCGCTCTGCACTCCATTGTAATACTAACCGCGGCCTCTGGTTTACTGTAATACTAACCACACGCACTTACACACACGTCCTTGCTGCTCTGTCTCTTCTCCATGATACCAATCTCCTCTTCTTCCTCTCTTCCTCTTTCAGTGGTCCAACGTTATATTTAACACGCACATCTGTCACTCCCTCTTGCTGCCTCACCACATTACAAACTAACTATACATCTCTCTCATCGTTGCCTTGACTAATTTGGTCTAACTCTGTTACTTCATCTGTCTGCCCCAGTACAGAGATAACTTCACGTCACCTTTTCTCAGTGAGTGGCAGCATGCCATGGCTGCTTTAAAGCAGAAGTAAGGAAACAAAAAAAAAAAGAAAAATCTGTTTCTATCAGCCTTCTATTTTTCAAAATTTCAACCAAATGTTTGCAATATTTTGGCATTTTTTTGCAAATTGAAAGAGAGCAAATGAACTGGTGAAGGTTGTAGACATTACCACATGGTAACTCCTTTTTTCAATGATTTTAATGGTTGGATCCCTGGAAAAAGAGGTTATTGTGACACAGAAAAACTCAGTGAAAAAAACAGCTACAAAATCAACAAAGACTGCAATGAAAGAGCAACCACAGCAACCAAGGGAATATGAAGATCTAGAAGCTGTTTGATCATCAGCTGTTTAATGTGCTGGTACAAGCACAGCTAAGTTGACCTTGAGATGATACATTTTAAAGAGCTGACTGCAAGATGTTGGCATGTAGATTTTGATAAAGGCAAGGAAATGGAAGAGAAAACAAATCCAGTCCAGTTGTTCTCTGTAGTGCTTTTGCTTTCACCTTTCCTTTATATGTGAGCTTTTTTCTTTTGTCTGAACCAGCCATAAGCAAGTTTCTGATACTGTGGCCTTGAGGCGTACAAGTCAAGGGACCATGAAGCACACCTCTGCACGCTTTTCTATCTTTCTTCCCTCAGTCTATCTCTGCCTCCCTTACACACAGTCACACACTTTGTCTATACAAGATCTCTCCAAATACTGCCGTAGCTAATGGGGTCCTGACATCAAACGCTTCTCAATCTGAAACACTACTAAATATAGACCTTTTCTTTTCATTAGGTTTCATTACATTTTTACTCGTTGCCTCTCCTTAATGAGTCCTTCTTCCTAACATCTTTTATTTCTCTTTCTTCCTCTTTTTCTTTCCTCCCTTCCTTGGCTCCTTCTATACTTTCTTAAATAATTTCTTCTTTGCTCTCATTCGAGGTTTAATACAGGTTTAGCTGTGACAGATGTGTCTCATTTTGCAATACAGGAGTAGCAAGCAGCTCTGATTCGGTGACTATGGTGATTGGGGTGTAATAATATTGCAGAAAAAAGAAAAGGGGAAGCAAGAAGTAGAACTGAGAGGGTGGAAATAAATAGAGGAGACAAGGGGGTAGGCGAGTAAAGAACAACAGAAACATGCAACAAATGGTAAGCTGATCAGGATACAATCAGGGACGAGAGGGAAAGAAAAGCAAAACACAAAAGATATGGGAGCGGGAAGTAGAAAGGGAGAGAAAGGAGAGGAGAAAAAAGAGGCTAGAGAGTTGTGTGTGCCACTTGGTAGTCATCACAGAGAAGCTTTCTCCATTCAGGAACTCGGCGTGCAGCTGTCGCTTCAGGGAACTGATCACACACACTCAGTCACAGATACAAACACACACACACACACATACACAAACGCACACACTATCTTCCCCTCACACACACTCACACACATGCTCTCATGCTTTGGGCTGTGCTTTGAACTGATCCCTGCCACTGGAGAAGCACACACAGAGAGCTTGCTGATAATAATATTATCCTATGGCCTTCATATGGTAATATGGTTTTATTGCTATGAAGAAATATGAATATTATGGCTTTCAGAGGCAGCTTAGGGAATTACATGGCTGTCATGGTTCTCAGCTTCAATAGAATATTTACATTCCCTATTTATCTAGGGTCTCTGGGTGGGAAATCTATTAAGTTATTTACCTTTGCCATGGTATGTGTTGGCATGTCGAATAGTCATACCTATGAGTGTGCACAAAGGCAAACTGTAGGACATGCATTCAGATGCCATTGAGTGAAGGTCACATCACAGCAGGATGGACTGGCACACATTTGGATAGAAAGGAGCTTTGGCATGATGAAGCCAAACTAATACACAGCAGGACATGAAAAGAGCAGGAAAACCCACACACTCTTATTAGCATGCTAGCATAAGTTAGTTTAGTACAAGTTATACATTATCCAATTTCAAGAGAGCCTTTTTACTAAAAATGAATTTATTTTACATTAACATCTACATCTAACCTTATCTCATCTCAGCAAGTCTAACTCCTTTGTTTCCTGTTTCAACAAGTGTGTTGAGTACATTCTCAACATAGTTACAATCATCTTCACTAAGCTTAATCACTCATTGATTTTCTTTTAAATTAAAGGATCACATTATGAAACAAGCTGCTCCCTGATTTGAGGATCTACTGACATCTGGAGAATCAGAATCCCCTCCATCCATACATTACCCTACCACTCTCCAACTCTGCTACTCAAGCATTTTGTCTTATGCAGCCCAGATCTGTAGGCATTCTTCTGTCCATTATACTACATCCAGGAGCTCCAGTGAAATGTTCCCTTTGCCTCCACCACATGAAAGATGAACACATCTCCATCACTGGCATCCCTTCATCCAGACCATTTCACTTTACTCTCAGACCAACACCAATGTATCATGTGAGCTACTCGTATTCCAGTCTACAAGAAATCTCTGACTCCCTGTCTCACTTCGCTGTGAGAAACACCAGTCTTGGGACTGCTATCCAACTAATGGCCCACCGTTTTTATCGTCAATCTTCAAGTGAGTATGCAGCTTTGCCACTCGATCACTGCATTCCAAAAAGCGATATAAGACAGCTTTGCTTTCCCTCTGTCCATATACTGTATATTTTTTTATTACCGGCTTATTTTCCAACCCTATTACCATCCAATGTGGACATAATTCTTAGGGACACTGGACTATTCCTATAAGCTCCTGAAGAAAGCATTGTTTTGACAAAACAAGATACAAATCATTGCTGATTTTTCTATGAATATTGATAAGCAGTTTCACTGTGTGCACAGGGACAGAGACACATACCCACAGTAGCAAATGCATGCACACACACAAACTTACAAGAAATAAAATATGTGGAGGTTCCCCGACAGATCATTTATATTCAAACATCTGAAATAGGGTGCAACAACACACAGAGGATGCATTTAGAAACTACTTTCAGATGTTTACGGTGCTTTCTGAGGTGCACAAAGGCCACATATGATAACTTAAAGCTGTTAGGATGTTTATGTCTTTGACAAGTCCCTGATCAAGAGCTTAGAGATAATACACTTAGATGGGTTTTGAGCTTCATGAATAACAAGGTGAGACAAGCGATGCCCTCGAAATGGCAAAAACAATAACTACAGATGCATATATTTCCTCCAGCGCAACTGATGCTTCACTGACAATCATAGTATATAATGATGGTGGGAAAAACACCATCATTAAATGCCATGATTATGGTGCCATAACTATTTTACAAGGATGTCTAAGGTGTCATCAATCTTGATTTATTCAGTATTTCTTGAAAACTGCTTTTAGATCAAACTATTAAAATGTATATTACCCCTAAATGCATCATTCCAGCAATGATGAAAGACAGTAGATATTCATATATTTTTCTCTTAAAGTAACAGAATAATAATGATAAATGTGGAATATCATCTACAGATGCATAGTCCTATTTCAGTTTTTGAGAAATGTCTTCATCTGATGTGTAAGGACAATGAGTGACTCCAATAGATACCCAGCAGACAGACAAGCAAAAGTTTTGAGCAGAAAATTAATTTTTTCACACAATATGTGCATTGTTACAAAGTCACCCTGTAACACTGTAACAAAAAAATGAATGGAATTCCTCTTTAACATTTGATCTTATTTTTCCCCCGCTTTACTGAAAATGTACCAAACCACTATCCCACATTCCTGGTAAATACTGTATATTGTTTTTTGTGTAGCACTACATCCCTAATATACTGTATGAGAATGTGGGGCCTTTGGGTGAATTTATGACAGATTCAGTGCAAATTTTGCAATGCCTTTCATGCAATTCGGGAATGCAATCAGCATTACATTAATGTCTGGTTTACTACGACAGAAGCTTACACTGGAAATATCCATAATCACATTTTGCAAGTATCAGAGAGCTATTCAGGGGTGAAATTTGAGGCGGGCCTCAGCTGACAGGCAAACTACTCAAGCACCTGTTTGATAAATAACCTTTATACCTGTAGGCACAGAAAAGCATTTAAAACAAGGCACATAGTTAAATTAGTCCCTGCGTTTGTGTAAATGTATAGTGGCAACAACTTAACGCCACCTAACCAGGCTTTCTGGAAGTTTCATTGATTCCACTGACGTCTTCATAACATTTGACCTGTGTGAGTAACTGACGTCACACAGTGGTTGTGTAAGAGTCATCAGTCTCACATGAATGAACAGCACTGGAGGACCAGCTGCATACTCCAACAAAATTAAATCTGGCATGTTTTCACAAGCAAAATTACACGTTTGTGAACACAAAGAGGAGCCACATTTGGCATTTTTCATTAATGTGCACAGGCTGACTTGGCAGACTTGGAAATGTCCCTAAACACAATGTCGCCTGCAACTGGTCAAAAAATTCACATGATTGCTTGTGGTCTTCATATTTCCACTTTACATCCACATAGTTATGCACATTTACATCTCCCATGTTTCTTTCTTTGTTTTGAATGCTATATACAGTGGTTACATGCTCATCATCAAGACATTAAACAGACCTAAGTAACAGTAATGTTCAGTTGCAGTTTTGATGTATGCTCCATTTCATAGGTGTATGGGGTACAGGTTAGTGGGTTTGAAAAGTGCAAGGTGAGGTATTTGTTGAAAATCTGAGTTGTCTTGAAAGATCATACATCTAAGATGACTTTGCTTTGTGTCTGCTTTGTGTCCCTGTGGGACCAAACAGAAACACCAGGCCAAATTACCTGGATGGCTAAGAATTTTCACAGAAATACAGAATGTGCTGCACCCACATTTAGTCCATTTTGTTCACTAGAGGCAGGTGATCCCAAATTAGCTTCCAAAAGGTATACACTGGTGATGAAAGAATGACATTATCCCATCTACTGGATATGTATTTATTAATAATTTTATGCCTATACCAATGTGACTTAGATGATTAGCCTTTATGTTGTCCTGTGATACTGTAGCAGTGCAAAAAGGGTGGCCGAAAGAGCTAAAGCATTGCAACGTGAAAGCATACAAGCAAAGTGAGAAAGCACAGACAGTGAAAAAGAACCTTTTCACTAATTTGACAACACATATTCTGTTTTTAGAAATGCCTTGCAATAACAAAAAGCATATGCAAAAACAGAAATACTGCAATGCGCACAAACACAACAGAAGTGAGCTACTAGAGGACAACAGAAATGTGTTTGCGGACCTGGTTGACTAGTGTTCTAAAATGTTGTATAAAAGGATTTCTCAGAGGCCTGACTTCACACAACCACTTGTCCACACACACACATACATACACAAGTGAATCAGTGTGACCTATTCCAATCTTTCAAGGCTTTGTGAACTTGTGCATCTTTAGCTCTAGAGATGTAGACTTCAAATATCCGATTCTCTCACATCAATCCCCTTCAATTTCCAAGATAACTAATCTGAGATAAACTGAAACTTCTATGATACCACAGTGCATACTTTATGCAATTCAGATGTTTAATCTATGAAGATTTCACAAAGGGATAGAGAAATAAAAAATAGACTGTATTGTAACAGAAATCAGAGTTCAAAGGAACAATCTTGAGTTATCTTAGAAATTATTAATCTGATAGAAGTTAGTTGTCAAACCCGTCTCACTCCGAAACTTTTGCAAAAGTTATTATCATGTCAAGACTTGTAGGAATGCCTCATCTGAAGTTGAAACTATTAGTATTGGGGTTTTGAGTCATCCTACTGGGAAAAATTATTGTAGGTGCTTCAACATGTTCTATTTCTAGCCCTCACAGTGGCTATTTTGCCTCACTGCTTGGTTAAAACAAGCATACTGAAGTATAAAATGTCTTGGATGTTTAAGCCGTTTAGTTCAACCTAATAAACCCCTCATGGCAGTTTCTCCTGGGTGCTGGCAGAAAATAAAACAGTGCGAGGAAGGCGGCTAGGGCTGCGAGCAAGAAGAAAAGAGGATAGTGGTAAAAAAAAAAAATGTTCTGCAAGCTCTGAAATGAAATCAGTTTTCAAACCACCTCTAAAACAGTGTATAAGCCAGAGTTAATACGCTGTAATTGGTTGGCTGGAGAGAAGTTCTGTAGCACAAATACATTTCATAAGACCTCTTCTGACTCTACTGTAGTTCAGCATACTGTGGAATTTTGTACTGTGTAATACAGATTTACAGTATTGAAACACAAGCAATAGACCAAAGAAACAGATTTTTATCTAAATATAGCAGGTCATTACTGGCTTTCATGTTAAACAATGTAACAGTTATGACCCAAAATACCATTTTGAGTGCTACATTAACACAATTTTCTATTAACAAGGAAACTGCTGACTTTTTTCCTACTTATTGAATAAACAAGTCTTTTTCATTGTACAAGAACACAGTTAGCTGACTATGTAAAACTGAGAATAATGTAAAGGATCAATCTGAAAAGCTGCACCAGCACTTTGTTACAGTAAAAGGTCAGATAAAGAATGGTCTTGGAATAGCATTATCATTTTTCCTCTAAAGATTTTTGCAGATGTGTTGGCTGTATATGTGCGACATATACAGCTAACACAACCTTATTCACCACACACAATACAAAAGCGGATGTATGTCTTGTTGTTTATGGTGGTAAAAGGTCTTAACAAAATGGCATATGAAGCAATAACAGAAAATACTGTTGATCCAAATAGTTGGGGAATATTGCTCACCTACACTGCAAGAAATTTTTTGAGAAGGTGTTACAGCTCTAAGGCATTGCCTGAGTTGTCCTCATGACCACTCTTTGGATAGCTGCCAGTAGCCACATACTTATGTCACTTCCAACAGAGAGAAAGCATAATAAAGAAGTAACTTTCTGTATTCCTGAAAATAAGTCAAAAGCAGTGGAGACTGAAGGGGTCACATAGCACCAGGGGTTGAGAGTTTTCATCTTTAGTAGTTGAAATTATTCATATATACTCATTTGGGTGAATGAAAAGTACTGTAGGTCACCCAACAGCATAAATGACACTCTTTTTAAATACAGTATTTATGAATTAAGGAGCATAAGATAATTGCAGGTCCTGCACTTTGTCTTTATAGCTCCTCATGTTTCCCCTTTAGTTGATAGCTCATGTCTGTCTCAGTCTCTGTTTTTTTGGTGTTTTTTACCTTTATCCCCAGTAGCCCACAGGGTTAAACCACACTGTGGTATGGTAGGCTTGCTGCCAAAATCATTATTTGTCCAGCTCTGCCTTTGTGCCAAACCCAGCTGATTCATAAAGGTTTATGCGTGCTGCCTTCAATTGTACAATTTGAAATTTACTGTGACAACTCTGCATTTCAAGTGACAAATCTGAGTCTGAATGACTAATGAGCTTAATTTCAGAGTATACTGCTAAATGCTTTGCATTTCAATACTACACTAAGGATAGACAACAGCAGGCAAGTGTGACAACTGATGATTTGTGTTGGACAACAACAGCTTACCTCCCTTTGATTTATATCTATCAATCAATCCTCTGTCTATTTAGTGTTGATAGCAGCATCACACCTGTAGTAGAGGTAGATCCCATTGGACCACAGCACAGCTCTCATCTGATATTGTACACAGATGCACACGGCTACAGACAAACGCTCCCACACACGCAAACACATACACGCGCACAACACATGCACTCACACAGGAACACATTCACATTCATGTGTAAATAAGTGCTGAGGGGCATTCAACCTCAGGTTTGGTTTACTCATATACACTTAATTTAAACTTAATGTAATTTATAGAGCTCCTAAATTTTACAGGATGGGGGGAGAAATTGAAAAAAAAACAAGCTTAGCCATCGCAGAACAGTTGCTGCAACAACTGTTCTTTTCAAGATGCACATTCTCAACTGTCCAGCAGACCTGAAAGCACTGCTACCCCCAGCTCATGTCCTAGGTCAAACCACCCGGAGGTTACCACCAAGCTGCCTTGTCGCTCCCCAGGGCTAACACCAAATGCCTTGACAGGAGCTTTCTCCACTCTGCTGTAACAACATGGAACAGCTTTCCCCCTGCTGTCGTTGGAGACATCACATCAAGTAGTGTAGTTCAAGAAGAGACTGAACAAACACCTTCTCAGCACAAGACTGCAATCCTAAAGCTCAAAGACTTAAAATATATGCAAATCAGCCTCATATATGCATATTACTGAGTAGCTGCAGATCAGTGATGGGCTCTCTGAGTGGTATTCATGAAGCTTGTATCTGTAAAGGCATAATAAAAGAAAAACTGATGATGGCTAGTTGTCCCCATTTCACATAAATTAGTGTATTACCTGTGTGAGTGCACAAAACATAATGTACTACCCTATACTAATAATACTATAATACTAATTCTCCAATGGGGATCATTAAAGTTTTGTTAAACTCCATTGGCAATAACTGTTTATGCATGTTTCTTGTGTAATTAGAAAGAAACAATAGTGCAAGCTCCTTGTCACAGGTCCCAACAGAGTGCATTTTGCATCCCTCAATTAGCACAGTTTTAAAACCATACAGGGCAGAAAATTAAGAGCTTCAATAGAGTGAGAGCAGCCAGAAGCTGTATGTCAGTCCTTACCTACCTCTATCTGGTGTGCTGTGATTTATTAAGACTCAACATGAAGATAAATTGTGGTGACTGGTAAATGGACTGGATAAGAGAGATGGCCCGGGGAGATGGATCCAAAGACCTGAAGAAGAGAACAGAGAAACAAGACATAGTTAGTGCATTATTGTTTTATGGGATATTATGATTCATTAAAACGTGCGTACCTATGGCTAACATTAGCAAGCCAGCAAGAACACACAACATATGTATAAGACAAATTTGGAATTACCCCAGTTGCATTTCCTCCAGAGCAGTCTGTCAGTTGAATACATAGACCATCAACCCTCCATTAATCCTGATAAGGCAGCGAGCACGCCGACCCCCAAGTGTAAAGTAATGGAGCTTCACTGGGATTAGTAACTGTGATGTAATAACTGAATTTCAGATTGTAATCCCTTACACTACTCGTTCCTGAAAAAAAGTAATTACATTAGTGTAACGTGTTACTAAGTAATGCTAAATCTAGTATGACATTTTAAAGAGTACTCCAATTATACTCTGTTACAGTCAGTAACAGTGTTTCATACAATGGCTGAATTAGGTGTCACCCGTGATTGTTATCTTTTTTTTCAATCTCTCTTTTTAGTTATCTCATAGGGAATATATATACTACTATTTTGTAACTCAAGATATCAAGACTGTAATTCAGTTCATGGCAAGCAGAAACCTAAAAGCCAGAACATAATATAAATTTCCAATGCCTAGAAAATACTTTTGGCACCTTGTAATGTGGGCACTGATGCAAAAATTATGTCATTTTTTAACAATTCATCCAATATTGATCAAAGCCCTATCAAATTGAAAGTGACAGTCTGCACTTTTGTGTTTTAGTAAAAGGTACACACACATAAACACACATGCATCAAAAAGGATGCAGACACTTTGGCAGTCAGTTTTCCAGCCAGCTGAGCTAACAAGCTGCAAGTTATTAGAAAATCATTACTCACATCAGAGGCCCAAAGGCATCTCATCACTAAGACATGAAACAGCAATGTGACACAGCTTATCATTTTGTAGACGTTCTACGTGGCATTCTACACATATAGGTGATTGCACTCAGATTATCAAAAGCTATTAATGACTATGATAAAGCTGACAGTACATGTTTTTCCTTCCACGCATACTGACAACTAATCTCAACGAGCAGTGACAGAAAAACTAGTATGATAGATCTTTTTGCAAGCTTGTTCTGGTTGGCAGTTGCAATGAGCTCATGTCAATGTGGTTACTGTAATATTTAGGGATGTAACAATATGTGTATTCATCCCGAACTGTCACGGTACGGACGTTATGGTTTGGGACGCACACAGTCGTATGAAGAATATGCCCTAAGATCCAAACAATTACTGTGAAATAGTTTAATTATCCACTTATTCTGACGTGCGGAATAATAATTCTAAAGCGCAACTTCCATCCAGAATGTTTTGGCAGCGCACGACTTAGCTGTAGCATGCTCATGGGTGTATGCTAGCCAAAGAAGCCTGGTCACCCTGTAGTGTTGCTGCCGTCAGAATGACAAACAAGAGACCCATGACACTGACTGAGTAAACACTATTAAAATATGCGCTGTTATCTCTGTAGTGAAACAATATCGTGTCTTCCTCCCCTCTCTGTGACAGTCATCTCCCCGTTCCCCTCCCCTCTATTTGACAGTGGGCTTTTCACTCCACCTTGAGTGAAGCTGTTCAGAACAATGATAAAAACATTTGATTTCTGACGTAGTCAGACAGCATGCCGTGAGAACCAGTTCTGAGAGAGAAAAAGTAGTTAAAAAGTATGAAAGTAAAAGTAGTGGTTTGGTCCCTCTGATTGATATATATATCCTTATAATTTAACCAGGAAGTCTCTTCAGATTGAAATCTCTTTTCTGAGGGAGACCTGGCTAAGACAGCACACCAATTACAGTTTAAGTAGAAATAAAACACAACAGATTAAATTGTAAATCCAGCTCAAATAGTTGGAAGTTGCAATTCTCAGTTACATGGACTT
This sequence comes from Thunnus maccoyii, assembly GCF_910596095.1. Taxonomy (NCBI): domain Eukaryota; kingdom Metazoa; phylum Chordata; class Actinopteri; order Scombriformes; family Scombridae; genus Thunnus; species Thunnus maccoyii. Next base: position 16,520,460 of record NC_056538.1, read on the forward strand.
TTAATATGGCTTTACCTTTTTCCATATATTATATATATTATTATTTATGACATTATTAGATCATTAATACTGAACCATCAGTGTGTAAGCAGCATGTTACTGTTATAGCTGCTGGAAGTGGAGCTAATTTCAACTACTTTATATACAGCTAGACCATAAATCAGCATAAAACAGCTGTCAGCAGGTGTCCTGACTCCGTGCAAGTAACAGAAAGGTTGTTTTCCTTTTCCACTGCTGCAAAACTAAACTGTTTGAGTAATAGTTACGGCCAATGAGCCATTGTTAGATGTTTACATTTTTCAAAATGAAAGAGCAAAATGTTATATTGTACCTTGTGCCTTAATTTGCCTAACCACACACAAACAGACACATACAAAGGCTGATTTTGACATTAAAGGTATTAATTATCTTATGAGAGGCACCCCGACTTTCCCTACATATAAAAATTAACAGTAAAACACACATATTCTTTTTTTAGCGGTGATGGCAACATGTTAATTATATTTTTTCCTTAATTGTCTTTCCCTCTATTTATGAGAGCTTTTTAGCTCAACGCTTTGTTCTGTAGACCATTATCAAAACAATTATACACAAGAGGATACTCTGTGGTATATGCTGGTGTTGCAGCTATGTTTAATCCTCTTGTTGCTGGTGCCACCGGCTTCAATGAGGTACTTAAAATTATAGTAAACTTTTGTAGAGTGCTTTTATAAACCACTATGGTTCCATCTTAAAAATCTGTCAGTTTTTAATAAGCAAAAAAAAAAAAAATCCCACCTGTAATTGAACATTCAATTAGGCTTGGTAAGTCTCAGGGGAGATGGGAAATAATTTATAATCTTAAAGTAGTAATTTGTTACTTTGTATTTTGAATGTGTAACCTGGAATTACTCAATTCATCTCCTCAACTTAATTAACGGAGGGAAAATTTTATGCCCAGTGAATTGCTACTTTATGCTCTACAGTTATTCAATTTACCTCCTCTGTTCTCTTTTAATCAGGTACATGTCTTTCCTCCATACACATAAACCTTGTTCATTGCACTGACTGTGCATCAACCCCTTATGAAGCTCTCTAGAATCTTGAAGCTTTGTAGTAGCTAGATGACATATGGAGCATCATTAAGCGTTTACCATTCAAATTTGGTGCAACTTTTAACTATATGTCCAGAAAATTGGAAAAGAAAAATGCAAATCCATGCATATTTTCATCAGCTACTTCTATACAAATATTATAAATTGGGCTCATCAAAATAAACAGTCAGTGGTGCTAATTGTCCAGTCTGTTGCTATTACACCATTGCAGAGGAAGAGTGTGCAACTATATGACATAAGTAAAAGAGTCTGAGTCAAACTTCAAACAACGGAAAATCTCACACAATGGAAAACATGGAAAATGTGATGGCAATATGGCAATTATGATTGTTTTTTGTGTTAATTTGAGGAGCATTACAGTCTCCTCATCGGTCCACATCTGATGTTTTTGTATGCTGCCATTTTCATCTATTCAGCTGAGTGAAAGCTTGAGTGACATCTGTTACATGAATGTTTTCATTCATTCAGTATGTCTGTTTCCATTGCACTCTGTTGCATGTCCTTTTTATCGATATACAACTTTTCCACATCAGTCAAACGTAAAAACATCTTTGTGATAACTTGACTTTTTCAGAATTTCCGATATTTTGACTCAGGTGGCTGAAAACACATTTTGTTATCTCTTAAAATGTGTATAAGGATTATACATGCTATTAAATCCACATATTTCTTTCTTGATATGACCTATCAAATGTCTGTATTTATTTTGCACTATGTTACTCAGCAGCATTGTGTGAAAAGCAGCCAAAACTGGCAAGCAAATAGCAAACAAGCAATGATGAAACAACATCTAATGTAGCTTCAAAACTGTATTAGAAAGAGAACTTTGATGGGACAAGAAGAACAAATGGAATTGCAGTTATAACACTATTTGAGAGAATGAATCCAATGAGTGCACTTCAAACATAGAAACATACAATAGCAGCTGACCTGACGCAAAAACCTTTAACTCATAAAGTTAACTTCACCCTTTAAGAGGTCTTTTGCAATATGTTGCTTAAGCAAAGCACAATTGAAATTAAGCCTCTCAGGCAAAAAAAAACTGTTCTGTAAAATCTATTTTAAGTCTCTCATTAAACACATTTAGGTCTTGAACTTTTCTTTGAAAAACACTGCCTTATTGCCTCATATGAACCGTCACACTGCTCGTCTGCAATGTATGATCTTGAAAGTCGTTGATATTCTGCTCAGTTTGCCTCTATATTTAGCATCTGTTCTCTCCACTCAGCTATGTTAGATTGTGGTGAAATGACCTGTCAGTGAGCCTGGTGTGTAAATGTGTGTCTGTGTGTGTACATGAATAAGAAAGACAGAAGGAGACAGAGTGTGTGCATCATATACAGCAGAAAGAAAGGCATCAGTATGTGTGTGTGTGTGGGATAGCTATAGCTGACAATCTTCCTGATACTCTAGCTTTGAACATAAAAGTAAAAGAAAAACAAAGAATAAGGTGAAAAAGCACCCCACCCCAAACAGTGCCTGTTTGCATTACTTTACTTTGCATAACCTGTTGTTCTCTGCATTTTTTATGAAGAAGGCAGTGAACTCCTCTCAATTGTTTTACTTTACATCTCTTCCCTGAAATGTACATTTTTCTTCTCAACCTTACCTTCCTTTCTCTCACTACATCAATAATCCTCTTTTACAGTAGGAACCCTCTCTTCACACTGTATCATCCTACATTTTTCTTTTTCTTTTTAGAATACACTCCACCTCCTCAAGTATTCAAGTTCACAGCTGGGCTGCCCAGTGGGCCAACTGCAGAGCTGTGACTTGTGCTTTCCTGAACTCACCAGTAGTTGCTCAGAAAAGGGGAAATGGCAAGACTCTACTGTATAATATATAATTTTACAGAAGGCTTATATGTTTCCATTCTATCCCCCTTTTCTGTTCTTACTCTTTAATAACTTCATTTACAGTCCCTCTCTTCATCGGTCCCTACAAGTTTTGTGACTCTTGTTAAGTGTGTACCTGCTAACATTTCTTGGTATATGCATATTTCAAGTTGTTAAATTTCCATACACCTGAATAAAATCTACTCCGTGGCTAAACCAAGCATGTCGCATTTGCATTGGGTGAGCAGGGACAGACTCTGAATGAAAAATGGTTTGAACTTTTTAAAGTGATTCAAACCATTTGCTTAACAATGCACCACCACACATTCACTTTGTGTCATGTTTTAAGTAAACACCACCATATAGTATTGCAAAAGATACCATTTGTTTTCATAAATATAAAACACCAACCAGTATAAATTGAACCTGAACAACATTCTGAAATTGGTCTATATTTTTAATCCGGGGATCCAATGGAATATCTTTGCATGGTTTACAGTTCCAAAAACTAATTATTTATCTTATACTGGCTCTTTACACAGCCTCTCAGTTCAGCCTGTCTGAAACAGGCCATCTTAGCTCCTGTCTCTTTAAGGCCTCCCTTCCAATAAACCCACTCTGTCCTGACTGGTTAGCACCTGGAAGCTGCATCTTGGCAGACGTCCAACCAAGGCTACATAACAAACAACAGTAATCAGATTTTGCTTCTTTTTCTAGTTCTGTACCCGAAACATAAACTTCTCAAATACATCCTAACATGTTCAAAATATGCAAGTGGGCAGCGCCAACAACCCATGGACCAACCTTCGCAACAAAGGCTACTGAACAGATGGCCATTTGGGGGCATGTGCGAACAATCTGACGCCATCACGTGGAGGAAGTAGAGGTAACTTTGCAAAAAGGAGTATTCAGAGTAGGCTGAAGCTGGCCTTTTGACTTGAAGGGGGCATTTTTACATATGTTCACTTAAAGTTTCATAATTACAGTAATCATAACTTATCATTTGGTTGAGATTGGCATTACAAACTGTTGCTTCAATGCTCACATGTCCTCTGTCCTAGACTAATGAGCTCCCTCCTGCTGTAAATGGGGATGTTGGAAAGTGGGAAATGTAAAAATGATACTGCATATTTAGAATTCTAATAGAAGTAATGTTCCTTCCTTTACCAAAATGCAATGAGTTGAGATAGGGTGCATAGTGTTAGGTATTTAATTAGTTCTGTGGGATCCCGACAGTGTTAAACCCACATTAGTGCAGGCTTCCTGCAGTGAGGAACTGGTTATTACTGAATTTAACCTCAGCTGGGTTGGATCTTCACTCTTGCTCAAAAATGTTACTGCTATTCTAGACCTTAAACAAAGCAGAAACAGATAAGGCATATCTGATTGATGAATATGAGTAGGAGCTGGATTGTAAGTCTGTGTGAACTCTGTGTAGACACCAACATTAATAAATGAAGGTGTATTCATTCTGGGGGAGTCCAAAACTTGCCCATAACAACAGGATAGGTCAGCATGAAAAGGAAATGTGAATTTATGGTTACATAACTTCTAGTAAGACCATACAAGGCCTTTAACCTACAGTGTAGATATTTCAATAAAATATATTTAAAGGTTTTTTAAAGGCCTGCAAGTGCTATGCACTCATCTCACCCCATCTTCTCTGCTCCTCTTCTCTTCCCGTCTGTTAACCCCTCTTTGTGTACATGCACTCCTCTTTCTCTCATCCATTTCACTCTCTTTTTAATCCACCACACCACTGACACCCTCTCTGTGCCTTCCTCCCTCCTTCAGATGCAGTATAATTATCTGGTCATCATTATCAGAATCATTCTGTTTCCTCATTATAAACCCATCTGCTCTGCTCTGCTTTGCAATCCAACCAACACGACATAAACACACAGCCATACGGATGCAAGAGCGCACACGCACACACACTATCTTCTCTCTTTCTCTCTCTCTGTCCCCTCACTGTCTCATCACTGGAGCCACTTGAGTGACTGAATACATCAGTGTAACTGGTGTGAGGTAATTATGTTGAGAGTGAGGTAAAGATGTTGGACTAATCTACTGAGATCCATAGGAAAACTGTCAAGCTCCCTTTCTCTTTCTGTACTCTTTTAAAGTAAAAATATGCTTTTTTTTATTTTTGGTCTAATATCTTGAATTCATTAACTACAGTACTGTTGTTCTATTCATTGGCATTCAGTTTTTACCATGTGCAAATATGTATCTGATTAAACATTTGAGAAATGACTACATAGTGGCATGTTTAGTGGGAAAACACTTGCTGATTTAAGTCCTAGGACTCTCAAGGGCAATCAGAGTAAATTCACTCAACAACAACCATCATACCAGATCATGACAGCAAAACCCAGCTCCTCTGATTTTGGTATCAAGAGGCCGTAATATCAAGACTGTGATAGGGAATCATCTATCAGGCTGCCAGCCCGTCCTAAAAAAAGGCCTATAGTTATGTTTACGCCATCAGCTGTAGTAATTATGACCTGGGGAAGTGATGCAGCTCAGATGATGTCAGTATAAGTGACCTAATAAGATGATTTTTTTGCCTTGTTAGGAGGAGGCAAGTTGGGTGAACCCTGTTGCAAGGGACCACTGTTTGCCTCTCGCCTCCAACCGCAAGTGTCACGTTTCTAATCATGAGTAAGGATTTTTAAAAATCAGAATGTCATGGTGTTTACTGTCATCATGCTTAACTTTAAGGAAGTATAAACCACGACTCAAGTGATGATTTTATCCCAAATCATGATCTTTCCGTAAACCTAACCTTTGTGCCTAAACCTAACCAGACCTTAACCACAGTGTTGTCATAACATAAAATATTTTTTTAATAGTGAATTGTAACGTTTTTTTTTTTTTTTGCCAGCCGGAATTTTAGACCTATACTGTGACAGAGAATCCTTGTGTGTGCACGAAGAGGAAACTGTTACCATGGTTACAGCGAGTTTGCTAATCATTAGAGTCCATTTAATCAATAAATCGTCGGAGGCAGTTTCTCTTGGAGGCCAAAAGAAGCCTGGCCTCTCCATAAATATGTTCTAATAAATAAAACAAATTCCAAAGTATGTCTCCCAAGTATGATTTTTGCCAATCCTGTCTTATCAAAACATCATATTTTTCTTCTTTAACTGGTGTTGCAAGCGAAACATCACCCCTCTGCTGCGTGCATTACAATGTGTAGTTGATGTCCTTGGCTCTGTCTAGTGGTCACTGAAATGCATTGCTCAAAGGAGTGGAATGGATGGAGATGGGACCTCGAGTTTTTCATAAAAAGATGACTTTACTAAACTTGCTTTTGCAATTAAATATAAAACAGCATGGGAGGCCTACCCCAAAGCTGGACCTGACTCAGGGTAGAGCTAAGGGAAAAGCTAGGTCTTTTTGTGATGGGAACTATGGTAGAACGGAATGGCTAACAGGAAGCACAAAGCTAAACCGGCTTTTCTACTGGCATTGCCTCCTGTTTGACCAGTCAAGCTGCTCCTTGAATAACTCATGGAGCACAACAGGAGTCATTGATTTTGCAAACCTCTCTTACCTAAGTTACCTGTGTGCAGCAGTAAATTACCTTTGTTTTGATAATATCGGCTGTTGTCTTTCTTTCACTTTGATACCACACAGAAATGGCATTCACTCTTATCATAAGAGGTCTGTAGTCTGTATACTAGTACCACATATTCAGCTATTAGCCGTCTAAGCGTTACAGCAACATACCGCAGTAGCACTGTGTTAATATCCAATTAATTACTGAGAGGCAGCATCATGTTAGCCTGTATAGATAGTGAATGATTGTGCATGCATCTTTTAGAGTGAACGGCATTGTGGTTTCTTGCTGATAACAATTTTATTAGTTCGGAGATGTCCCCTCATAGGAAAATGCACATACTTCCTCCTTTACTGATAACCAATGCTTATGGCTGTGAGAAGTTTGCACTTGTTGTTGTGCAGTATTTGGAGAAAGAAATAAATTGCACTGTTTTGAAGTCCACAAAAGCCTTGTAAACGCTATTGTTCCTGACAAATGGGGTATAAGAGCGAATGAGAGGCATTACCAAAGTAACAGCACTCGTTTATTCTGGTTTGTGAAAACAAGCAACTATGATATCTCCATATGATCATGAAGAGATTTAATCACCATATGATCACCTCATACGGCAATATGATCTCCATATCAAGCTGACTGAATTCCTTGGTAATATTTGCCATGCACCACCACTGCAAAGCTCTGGAGCTGCTTTTTTCCCACAAAATGAATGTCAACATTAAAAATGACCTCATTACACCTAGTGTTTATCAAGATAAGATTTGATTAGAAATTTTAATCTCCTTTATGAGATCATTTAAGTTTTATTAAGGTAGATAAGCCTATTAAAGTGAAAAAAATGTAAGCAGGTAGAGCTAGGAAAAGGTGGGACAGCACCATTTGAATTTAATGACACATAATGCAATATACAGAAGAGGAATGGCAGTAGTGTAGAGTTACGCATTCCTAGAGCATGAAAGCCACAAAACTAATTCATGAATCTTAGGAAAGTTATTTCAGAGTCCATTTGTCAAACCCATATGCATAAGGGAAGTGCAAGCAAGGTATGTACCAAATGCAAAAATATGAATTAAACTAATAAACTGGGAATTACCAGGTAGATTAGTGAAGTGAAAAATGTCTATCAAAGAGCATTTTACATGGTTAAATGTTGCTGTGATGACCTCTAAAAGCTCCAGTCTGACAGCCAAGCCTTTTAGCACTACAAACACACAACCTTGCAGTGGCAGAAAGTTAAGTGCTTGTGTGTGTGTGTGTGTGTGTGTGTGTGGGTGTGTTTGTGTGTACACCAGGGCTCACTGTGATCTGGTCGCAGAGTAACATTTTATCTCTCGCTCTGATGTTGTGTCATTGGCCATGCTCACACATATGTGCCCAGTGCACTCAAGAACACTAACACTTGTACCTACAAGCGCACACATGCACATGCACACACTGTCATAAATATAGAAGCTGTCTCTTGCACTCTGACACATATAGAAACACTCAGCAGTTAAAGGAGGATCACAGCTATATGTGGCATGCATCAAAATAAAAAAAATTCATAGAACGATTATCTTGGCCGTAAATGTATCAGCACACCATGTTATCTTGAAGATTGCTGAACCAAGATGAAAATATTCAAAAAACATTCAATGACAGAAATTATCTTTTTAAATGTATTTTTAATGAAAAGGATCTTCTTGAAAACAATTAAAACTATAAAGGAAGGTAATAACATGAATATTGAACACTGAACAGTGTCAGATTGCAGACATACTACTGACATATCTACTGCCATAACACATGTGTAGTTACCAAAATGCCACTGTATCATTGTCAGGGGGGATCATAACCTTAGGAGTCCAACTGTAGGTGACATTTTGCTTTGGGGCCCCACTTCCACATGTTAACCACCGAATTATTTACCCACCTTTACAAAAACACTGATATCACATCAGTAACACAATGGATGGCTTCAATCATCTGTCTTTTTTAAATGCAACGAACACATTTGCATCTCATAAATAAGAGCTGACTCTCTCTGTTCTGTCTGTATTCCTCTTGCACTAATATGTGTACGTATTGTTTTCCCTGCAAATAAATGTGTAAAAAAGTGTGTCACCAAAATTGTATTCTGTCCAGTAGCCTTAAGGATGGACAACACTAACAGAATACAATTGCCTTGGCCAGCCTTTGTCATTGTTTTGAATGACATTAGGCTAAACAGAGTGCTTGGGTTTAAGAGATGATGATGCCAGTGTCTTAAAAAAAACCTCCATTTCTTTACTTTGCCCACTGTAAATCATATATTCTGTGCAATGAATACACAGCACATTTTTGCAAAAGTTCACCACATAAACCTAGTTGCAACTGTTATATAACTCTCTGTTGCTCACACATATCCACAGTGGGGTCATAGACACACAGTGAAACATATCCACCATAGACTATATATAAAGATGGACGTAGCAACGCATGACGTCATCTGCTGGTTTGCACTGGAGCCAGTTTGAAGCCCAGAGTTGCTGCTTACGGTCAGCGCCATCTTTTTCCGTTTGGAGCCAGGACCTTCCAAATAAGAAGTGCGGGTTGTTTCCTTTCATGCTCTTGAAACACCCCTGCAACCTTGGATCAAAGTTAACTTACGGGGAACACTAAGTGGTGCAGACGTGTGCTAACATTAGCTAACTGACATGGCAGGCAAGTAACATTAAACTTACCAAAATATTGTGACAATAGTCCAACTCAGTGCAAGTCCCGGAGCCTGGGAGCGAATTGTCAATCACAACTGTCAATCAACACTCACATGGCAGACATCAAAGCTACTATTCATCTTTATATCTTATTAATGGAGCAATAATTTCCAAAATGACCACCAGAACACTTATTAAAGGGCCTGAATTTAGAGTTTGAGACCATAATGACTTGAAAAAATGTATAGACTTAGTATTTTATGAGAGAAGTTGACGCTTTTTGAATGGGAGTCCATTGGAGCCAGGGATTTTTTAGAGCTAGCAATCAGCGACCGTCAGTGGTATTACACTTTAAGAGAGTTCCGCACTAGCTTCAATTTCGAGCCGAGGTTGTTTCCGCTTGATATCCACTTGCAAATACAAACTCGTAGACACACACATACAGCTGAACACACACACACACACACACACACAGTGCCCAGCTGTGCTAGGGATTAGAGATTAGGAGGGAGGAAGAGGATGAATCTATCTAAACACAACAGTCCATAGCATTACCCCACAGAATACATCTCCCAACATTTATCCCAAATATCAGCAGAGATAAGCTGACAATGCACATATTAGTTCACATCCATGTTCACTTGAAGAATCTGCCTCAGACTGTATGCCAACAAATAAGCTTCTTACATCTTTGATAAACAATTGCAATGCCACATACCATATGAGCCCACTGATAATGTCACTCATGTTTCACAGATACAGTACTGTGGCTCCAATCAGATCTCTCTCTATCCTGCTCCTATTATTTATCAGACATTTCATTTGTTCTCCTGCTTCTCTTTTGTGGTATTGTTTAAATAGAGCCTTGCTGTAAAGCGGTGGGATTAGGTGATCTGTTTGATGTTTTAATTTACTCCGCTGTTTTCTGACTCTCAGACAACGGCAGGAATACTGTATCATTCTGTAGATTGAATTGCATTACAGGGGAATAAAATGTTGAAGAAAAACATGAATTATTCCTGATGGACAGCACAAGTTACAACACGTTCTCATTCCCAACTTGTCAAATACGGCAGCTTGGTCAGTGGCCCCACAAACTATAACGCATAAGGTATCCCTCTCGCGTCAGTTTTGCATGTGCAGGGCTGTTCAATAGATATCAATGGTCTAATGTTTCAGTCAAAAAATGTAAGTGTGGACTGATGGTCTAATGCTGTTTATTCTGTTTCCTTGCAGTTCATAAACCAACGTAAGCGTTTTTGCCACTCTCAACTGGAGCTAAACTCCTTTCATTTTGTGTTGATTTTAGCAGCGTCTGTGGACAAAGGCAGTAGTGTTTTCCTAGAATGAAGACTGTATTTTCTAGGAGCACCACCACCTCGTGTCATAAAAATCTTGGCTAGCGCATGCATTTGTTAAGGAAGCGAGTGAAGAAAGACGCTACTTATTATTAATACTATTTTTCTTTTTTAAACACAGCTGTTTGCAGGATGCGTAGCAATGAGGTAATGTATCTATTTGTGTCCATGTAAGATTAATAATTGTAATATGACAAAGTAAACTTTGTTTTAGTACCGTTCATACACCTCAGTTACATGTAAGGCTGCATTCACCACTAAATCTGGCAATGGGACACCTTCCCGCAGGGTTGTGCAGAGGTGTAGGTGTGTTTATTTGTGCTTTAACACGTAACCGCTGTGATACAATCAGAAAATAATGTTTTAGTTCTCAGATTCACTCCTTCATTCTTGCTACATCACCACTCACTCCTTTCATGCACTCTCTAGCCTGCTCACAGCAGCTCTCTCTCTCTTTCTCTCTCTCTTTTGTGTTCTCAGCTCACTTGCGCTCCCTCTGTTTCTTTCGTATTTTTTAAAATGAGTCGGGAAGGCGAGAACAAGTCTAACTTTACTTTTAACGTTATCAAACGAAAAGAAATGTCCTCCACCCGTCCTCCCCTCATCCTGGTAACGTCTTTGTACTCCCTCATGCTGCAATGCTACTTGCAATGTAAACATAGGCTCTTCCGGTCTGCGTGCCATAAATCGTTCAATCTGATTTTGCATGGAAACTGACCTGGTGGCAGGCATTTAGAATAACTAAAGCCAGTCTTATCACTGATGGTCTTGCTTACTTATGTAGGTCATATAGAGGTTTCATAACTAATTAAAAATTCTATAAAGTGACTTTAATGAATAAAGAGGAATTACTCATTTATGAAACCTGGCCATCAGCCATCATGCAGCATTTACAGCAAAAAAATGGCTGAATTGTGCATAATAGAGGATAGAAATTTTAATTTAGTTCCAGAAGATGACTGTGTGAGAGAAAAGAAGAAAACAAAATAGAAGGAAGGTGATAAATGGAGTGGAGAGAGAAGTAAGGAAGGAACTGATAAACAGACTTGGAAACACTAAAGAGAGACTTTTCTGTGCATAAATGGTATCTTTCGCCAATACTGTCTGTCTAGGGTCTCTTGGGGGTTCAATGTCAGTCAAGATGACTGCCTGTGAGTCACTCTGATAGACAGAAGCCAACTTATTCTTGTTCCAAAGGAAGTGATCCCTAAAACACCTTTTGACTTAAAGCCATCGCATGTAAACACTTACAGCAATGTAAACATTCAGCAGCTGAACAGCAGCACAGTATGCACAGAACAGAAGTTCTCTCCAACACCACCACTTCCCCATGTAATTTTAATTTGCAGGCGATTGTCCAACAAGGGCTTGGGTAAATTACCCAGCAGTGATCTACGTGTAAACACACTGAAGAGGTTTGTGTGTGTGTGTGGGCAAGTGGTATTGTCTGGTGTATAATCGCTCTGTCCCACCTCCAGGCTGACTTTGACACACGGTTGATGATGACTGACAGCTGTCTTTCATCTCCTTTCCTCCCCCTGTCCTTTTTCTCCCCTTATCTTTTCCTCTCATTCACGACTGCCTTTTCTTCTCTAAGAGTCATTGGCGTATATGTCTGAATGAAAAAAATGGGAAAAAAATGGTAATGGAGCCAAAGTCAAACTGGAACTTCTGGCTTCTGTTCCAGAAGTGAGAAAATCTCATTCAAAACTCCACTGACACTGTAACCACACTAATAACAAAAAATCAGCCTTGGAAAAGACTCTTTCTCAACAGTATGCTGTGTGGCTCATTTGATATATTTAGAAAAATTATCTCTTATCTCATTGTTTATTCAATATTTATGTTTTTAGCAGCCTTTAACGAACATCATTTCCCATAAGCCTCAGATGTTCACTGACAGAGGAGATGCTTCCATAAATGAGTTGAGGGGTCATGGTTAGTCCAGACATGTCTGTACTAACAGCAGGGTAGAGAGGAGCGACTTTTTAGACAGCAGAGATTACAATTAGAAATCGGAAAAAATGACTTTAAAGGAAAGTGTGTGAAAGTGAGTTTTATGGATATCGACAAAACCAAGTTACCATGACGTAAGTACCGCACTTGTAGTTTTTTCATGGTGGCTGTAGTTTTTTTGGTGCTTACAGAGTAATCTTATTTTAACTTTGGGTAGATGCTGAGCTGTCTTAGAATATTGAACATAAAACCCTGGAACACGCTTCATTTTTTAAGAAAGAAACGCTGAATGAGAGATTGCATAGAGTTACAGAAGCCTGTGGAACAGAGGCTAACCGGCCATGACGGCATGACTTCTGCTCCATATACTTAAAAAGGAAACTCCTTTAATTTTACACTTCATTGGGAGTGTTACTCAGCCTGTTAAAACAGCTGTGTATTATGTACTGTGGCGCTCGAGGAGCTTTGTGACATCTGCAAAAATAAGAGAATCCCTCATGATGTCATCACGGCTATTTCAGCTTTCAACACGTAAAGGCCTGTTTTACAAACTAAAAATGCGGTTTTTGAAAGGTTGTCAACCAAACAGGAAGGGTTTAACAAAGAAATGTTATAGGGTTACATTATGGGAAATGTAAGATCAAACGTTTTTTAGTGCTTGACCCATAATAAACACTGAAAATTACAATATCTGCATTGGTCTCTGCTGCATAAATGCTGATCAGCAGAAGCGCAATACCAAATCACTGGAGCGCCCCTTTACCTAAGGTATTCGAGCCTGTACATTAGCTTTTCATGCGTCTACTCTAAAATAAAGTTCATATCAGATTTCCTTACACTAATAGTGGTAGCCAGTCCATGACCTTGAGAAAATCACAGGCAGGTTGTAGACCATATATACAAAGTGGTACGCTACACTTTCTCTCATTGGTCAAATGGATTCCATCTCCCCTGCAACAGCACCCATGCGCAAAATTGCACACACACACACACACACACACACACACACACACACACACACACACAAAGTACACAAAGAGTCAAGAGTATGATCTTGTACCAGCTCCTCTCATCTGAAACAATTTCTTCATTCCCTCCCTCTCTCCATCTCCCAACCACTTACAGCACCACTATTTCTCTCTATTTAGCTTGTCCACATCACCAGGGAGGGCTCTGTGTTGTGCGCATGTGTGTGTGTGTGTGTGTGTGTGTGTGTGTGTGTGTGTTCTACCACAGTGAGTTGATAGGTTGTGATAGGTCTCAGGGAGAGAGCCAGACCACAGCAGTTAACACTGACCTCTCCATCTCTTTCTCTCCAACTCCCACACAACAACACCACCTGTCTCCCTCTTACTGTGTCTCTCTATCCCTTTTTTACTGCCTGTCTCTCCCTCTCTTTGTCTCCCAATATTGTGTAGAACTTCTCTTTCCCCTCTCTGACTGTCTCTCCCCCCGCTCTCAATTTCCTCTTTCTCCTTCACACCCTGCATCCTATCTTTATTTTTACCATCATCCCTGGTTCGTGTATTTTTCACGATTTTTTTCAGGGTCTTTGCCAGATAACAACTCTGCACTACCTTCTTTTGCACCCTGTCAGTTTTCCATTCCTTCCCTCCCTCCACCTTCTCTCCTTCACCTTAAGGCCCTTACACACCATGTTATAACAGCAATCTTGCAGGTTCATTGCATATCACACTGTGCAAGATGGGTCTGAAACACTCGTCTGTGTCACTGTGACTGTACAGTATATATTTTTTTACTTTTTTTCTTTCACTTCACAGCTATTGTGCAAGTTTCAATGCACGGCAGTTTGACCTTGAGATATTACGTCTGCTCCCTCCAAACCATGCCTCCCGTTACCCTCACCCTCTTCCCTCCATCCTGTCAGCCCCTTCATTCAATATTCTGACACTTCTTCCATTTGGTCATGTCTCCCTCCATCTGTTTCCCCTCCTCTACATCCGTCACTCTCTCACTCTATTTCCCTCATTTAATAACTGCCTCCTCAAATTGTCTCTCCATTTCCCCGCTCATCTCTCTATCCATAACCTCCTCGTTTGTGCATTGCACACTTTCTTATCTATCTGATTTCATCCTACAATTACTGTCTAAATTTAAACTTAATTTTAATATGCTTCCTTCCCATGTCTCCATTTCTTCATTGGCTTCTCTTGTAATTTTTTTTAGTTTTTCTGTCCACCCCCCCTCCATGTCGCCACTGTAATTTCTCCTTCCTCTTATCCCTCCATTTGCTTTCCTCCCCTCTGTTTCCTCACTCTCTCCCTCCCACCTGTTCCTCATTGCTTTCCTCCACTGTGCAGTGGTCAGCGCTCATTCATTGGTTTATCCACCCCATGCTGATTGTATGTGTGTGACTGTGTAGTCATAATGAGAGGGCTGGCTGGTTTAAACTTGCAATATGACCCAATCAACCCTCACTAATAAAAAAAAAAAACCTTCCATTTACACACACATACACATATCTTGCAAAACTGACACATCATATATCCTGTGGTCCATTCCTCAACACTTGACCTCTCCCGGACCTCATTACTGTGCAAATTAACAGGAAAATTTGGTTTCTCATTATTTCATCCATGATCTTTGTTTTGTTTTTCACACCCTTTCTTTTTTATCCTTGTGAACTCGGCTTGTTTGTCTGTCCTGTTTCTATCTCAACCCTCTGTACTTTAAAATCAATAAAATCTGAAAAGCGTGCTTTATTATAAAGCAGGTGGCAAGATACATGATTGATTTAATTTGATTTATGTAAACCTTTCACAATTCGTTGTCTCTGTCAGATACAAACAGAAAGAGTTGCTTGTTATTGTCCTTTTTCTCTCTCACAAATCAAATCCTCTGCCAAACCCTCTTTTATGTGGTTATTCTTACAGCAGCCTCCATCTCTATTTCTCTGTCACTCTCTTTCTCTGTGCCCCCTTTTCAACTTTTAATTAATTCACTGAATGCTTCCTGGCATGACATGTAGAAAGTAGAAAATGAAGTGCATTCACTAAGGCTCATATTCAGGGTTGCGATAAGCACACATAATGGGGATTTATCTGCAAAATTGTGGGCGTTGGCATTCAGACATAAGTGCTTGTGAGACACCTCTGAAGCTGCTACATGCGCTCAGCAGAGTTCCTCAAAAGAACGCCATTTACCCATAAAATCTCCACTATTTACAGCGTGATGTCTTCTTTGGAGACAAAAATGGCCTGAGGACAGTGGCCACTGTGCGTTTTTGATTAGACTTCTATTCAATACCCACTATAAAGACAACAATTTAAATTAATTTATCCTAATTATAACCTAACTATATTGTATTCAGCACAGACAACCTCTTATGCCTCAAGCCATTTTCAAATTAGAACAGTGGATAATGCCATCCACTCAAGAAAAAAAAAACAGCGTATTGTAGGGATAATGAAGTGATGATGATGAAGCCATTACATACACAGACAGTGCACAGCTTTTTCATACTATTTTATGCATCTTTTTAGACCTTCAGAGCTCATATATTTTTTTAAGTATCTCAGAGGGGAATGTCACTGGCCTACTGAGAGTGCCAGCCAACATGAACTTACTAATATCAGAAGCTTGGCACCTGGACAGGTGTACAGTAAGAAAGAGGTGGCCTGATTCAAATACTCTCAGATGCATTGCCAAAACTCAGCGGTACAAATGAGACGGGGAATACCTTCTCTCATGCAGTTTTGATCTAGGGCAAAGTACACTGGCTCATGACTTACTTGCACTAACTCTGAACTGATGCTAAAAAAATCCCTTCATCATTATTTAAAAGTAGAGAGTGTATGAAAATGTTTTCCATAAACTTTTTATTTTGGACTATCGGGGAAAGGATGTTGCAGTTCCAAAGAAGATATTAACAAAGCTGGGAAGGGCCTTGCTTATTTTTTTTTTTTACAAAATGAAATGATTCAGCCGCCCTCTCCACCTCAATAATATCCGTGCAATCCCTAGGCAAATGATTTTGAATTTACACCCGCTATTAGTTGAGAAATGCCAGTTTTCTGTTTTCAGCCATGTTACAGCCTGTTTCAACTATTTCTACCCAATTTTTATATCCTGCATTTTAAATCAGATGTATTTAATATTTTTGTCACGTAATCACAGATGCAGTAGTCTAGAAAGTAGAAATTATAATATTTACTGTACAAGAACACTACTTAAATATTTACATGATATAAACCAAAAAGAGTCAAAGTGTTTACTTATTTATAACACTGGGATGTCAGAGAGAGAAAAAGAGAAAGGGAAAAAGAGATTTAGGTATCCTAATTACAGTGTTTATATGGCAGCAGTGCAGTCTAGTGATATATTTAATAATGTGAAATGTACAATATATCAGCTTATTGTATGTACTTACTGTACTCGTACAATAAACTTCTCCATGGATCAGTGCACACACAGTAAGTGGTCAGTTGTACAAAGTTGTACAAACCTTTATAACAAGCAGCTTCTATGTTCACTGGAGAGCTGAAACTTGACTATAGGAAAGCCTGCTTTAAAGTTGCAATATTTAGCACAAGAGTTTTAGAATTAAAATAAAATAAAGAGTCACTAACAGTGCGCAGGGCAGCATAATTTCCTGAAAACTTTGCCTTGGCTTACATACCAAAGTATATCATCCAACCTACACAGCATTCCAGCTTCTCCCTTTATTTTACTTTTTAAATTTTCCACAAGTTAAATGAAATGTCTGAAGTGACTGTGATGTTTCCTGGTCGATCCTGGAGGCTCAACTGAAAATCCAGGGAGAGAATACCGAATTACTTCCAAATCTATCCACAGCCCACCTCTGAGACACAAACTAAGCAGACAGAAATCCTCCTGTAGTGAACATAGGTAAGAAGAAGGGTGAACAAAAAATGAAAAGTGTTTATTTACTGTGCTTCAGTCTGAAGCTTATTATTTCACAAATCTATATATTTATATGTCCTTCTCAGTGAAATGAGTTTGCAGCTCAGAGTCATAGCTGAAGATTTGTTCCAGATGTATGGATTTAGACTATAATTTTCATTTAGTTTTGTGAAAATGAGTGAAAAAGACCAACAACAATGTGAGGGTGTTCACAGCTGACTGTAAATGTGATGACTCTTTTGAATATTTAACAAATTTCATATTTAACAGATCGTGATAAGTGGTTACGTCGTGCCCTTCATGAATTATTAGCTGTCATTATATTTTGTGCAGTTTTTACAACCAGGGCTTGTCCGCCGCTGTTATATTTCATTTTTACCAGCTCAATAGCTCACTTCAGTTCAAATTAAAATTACAATTTGCAATGTCTTTTTAGTTTTGATTTTTGACACTGTTACAATAGTTCCGCTTTTTCCAGAAAAGTTTCATATCTTTTTTTTTATTCAATATGGTTTAGAGATTAGCATTCTCATGGACTAGGGCAATGCTTCTGATAAGGAAGAAGAAGATGTCCCAACAGCTCAAGGGATTTTGCACTTCTGCTGACCTTGGGCCACGTTTCAGTGGATGTAATTCAGTTCAGCCATAATGTCTTTCAGCTGTATACCTCAGTAACATGATCTATGATTCATTTATACATTTCTCCTCAGATTTCTACCTTACAGCAGCACACTAAACTAATAATCTCCACACAGTGTGTGACTTTGCCTCTCTGTCTCTAGCATGTTTCTACTTTCCATTGCTCAAAATTTCTTTTTTTTTCTTGTTTTTCATTTTTTTCACTGCATCTGCTCTTGTTTCCGCCTTTCATTCTGTTTTCTTATCTGCTGCTTTCTGAGCCCCAATATCTAAAAGAAAAGGTTACAATGATGTATGAAAAATCACTGAGGACACTCAGTATCTGCAGGTTTGGTGTCCCTCCCACAAGAAAACCCTGATATGTGTGTTTGTGTGTGGGCTACCAGCATAAATGTTTTTGTGATGCACAGCTGTGAGCAAAGCTGAAATCCAAAACTTTGTTAAAATGCTTTAGTTTTGTCATCTGCATGGTTGAGTCTTGTTGGACTTCAGTAACTGACTTTCACAGTCTCAGTTCTCTGGATATCCGTTTACCATCTTTCTCGTTGAATAAAGGCCTTTTGCATTATGACAAAATCTGTATCACGCCACGCTATATTAGTGTGTGATTTCATCAGTTTAGCGACAATAAATAAAATAATCTAAGATGTTACCTGCTCAGTCATGGACATTTTCAGATTTTCATTTCACTGCATTTTCATTTCCAGACTTTAGATGTCATTGTTCTTGTACTTCATGTACAACTGGTACATAGTGTTATGCACCACTGATTGACTCTAAATCTAACAGTATGCATTGCCAGCTATATTACACATCACTCCCCCAAATTAGATAAACGTCTGCCAAAGAGTAAGCATTGATAAGGAAATATACTTTTTCCCCACTTAAAAATATTTGCAGAAATGTGTCTTCTACCCAGGTAGTCAGAGTTAAAGGGAAATTGTCAGTGTGTCCATCACCCTCCATCCACCACCTGTACCCTTTTACTTTCCACTGCACTATTCCAGTGTTAAACCACTGCCTTTTCATTCAACTGTGCCGTCTCACATTATTGATAAATCATCATACAAAAATCTCACTGTCTCACTTTTCATAACAGTAATTACAAAGTCGATGTTACAGCAAACTGCAATTTTGTGCTAGGGACACACTGTAGCTCTCCTTTACTGTTTTGTCTATTAAGAGTTGGAAATATGAGTGTGCACTGAGTCAACTCTACAAGCAGCAAACCACAGACAGTCGAGTGACCACTTTCAGCCGCAATAGTTCAAGTGTGAGTGATTGAGAGTGAAGTGGTTGGTGGATGGAGATTTAACTAGTCTGTTAAGCTGCAGCAGTGGGTAACAGGGCTACTCTAATACCACTGGTCATCTATCAACTTCAGGGCTAAGTGGGGCCAGGGCTAACTTAGCAAGGTAAAACTGTAAAGTGGCATATGCATTTGGTAGTTTGAATAGAGGGAGGGAAAGACAAACATATTAACAAGGGCACACGGATAAAAGAAGAAAGAGAAACAGTGTTGAGGCACTCTAATGTCATCCTCAGGCCTCCCTAATGGGACGTTCACACACACACACACACACACACACAAACACACACAGAACCACTATTCTCTTTTTTCCCCTTGTTCTCATTTTGCTGTCACCTGTCCTCATAACCTTACTTTCGCTCTGCTTCCAGTCCCTGTTTCCGTTATCCTCTCTATCTTCATCGGTTTTTAACACTCATTTTCTCTTTCTCTGTCTTCATTTTTTCCCTCTCTTTTCCACTATCAGTGGTATATTATGACAATGTAATCTTGCAACCAGTGGCTCCACAATATTGGCAGACTCAAAAGTATGTATGAGAGAGACAAAAATGGTGTGTGTGTAGTCTCTGTAGTTGTGTGTGTGTGTGTGTGTGTGTGTGTGTGTGTGTGTGTGTGGTGTGTGTGTGTGTGTGTGTGTGTGTACATTTTTCTATCCTTATTGGGACCGTTTCTGGTATAAACACTGACCTTATTGGGACCAAAAGTCCTCATGGGGATTAAAGCCAGTCCTAATGCGGCAAAACGTCATTTCTGAGGTCCTGGTTAGGGTTGGGGGTAAGGTGTGAATTGAGGTTAGATTAAGGGTAGGGTTAGGTATGAATTGGTTGTGGTTAGAGCTAAGGTTTTGGTTAGGCTGTACAAAATGAATGGAGTCAGTGCAATGTCCTAACAAGGATAGCTGTGCAAACTTGTGTGCATGTGTATGTGTGTGTGTGCACACGTTTTCGTTACATCTTGGGGACCATTTCTGGTATAAACACTAACCTTGTTGGGACCAGTAGTCCTCATGGGGACCAAGGCCCAGTCCTAATGAGGCAAAACGTCAATTCTGAGGTCCTGGTTAAAATTAGGGGTAAGGTGTGAATTGGTTATGGCTAATGTTAGAGTTGGGCATGAATTTATTATGGTTAAGTTTAGGGTTAGGGTTTGGGTTAGAGTGTCCAAAATAAATATAAGCCAATGCAATGTCCTAACAAGGATAGCTCCACAGACTTGTGTGTGTGTGTGCATGTGTGTTGACCGGATGCCAGTTGTCCTGTGGTGCAGCAAGCTGTCCTAATGAAGTGATCCTATGTACCCCTCCAACTAATCTGTATTTGTTTTAAAACAGCAAGCGCACAGGGACCCACAATAATTATTTTAACCCATAATAGGAAAGAATCATGAGTGAGAAAAGTGAGTTTCGTAAGATCCTTACAACAAAACAAGAACCAAAATGAACGACTTCTTTGGAGGTTCATGTAACAAAGTGTACCTTGTTTTATACTTGTACAACACTAAACTACAGTCAATACATGGCGAGAAACTGGCAGGGCTTAAAAACTGTGTGACAACTAGTAGCAGCTGAAGCCATCAATTTCCTCAGTGTTTTGGGGACCATTTTATCTCTCCATAAAAAACTTTGAAGCTTGACCTAACATATGAAAGAAGAATTGCTGTGCTGTCAAAATTGGTCCATGGCGGCCATTTAAAAAAGAAAAAAAAAAGAGAGAGACGCTGGAGCAAAGGAGTATACTGCCTCAACAAAGTTCAAAAATGTATTGAATACAATGTATTTAATACAAATGGTCTGATGAGCAAATTTCTGTGTAATTTAGTTTTTAATGTTTTTGGATTTGTGCCAGTAGTTGAGTTTTTGATTATGACTTTAACATCACCATCTATAAAATGACATTACTGCTAATGTTTGGTGTTTGATTTTCTTTTTTACTTGGTTTTACTTTCATCACCCACTAGTTACAACCAGTCACACTGCGACTCATGACCCCTATTAACAATTTACAATAATTCTTTTATTTTAGAGACATCAAGTTATCTTACACTCTTTTCAGGGATAATTAAATAAAAATGACACTAACGAGATCCTAACAGCATCACTACACTTATCAGATCAGCTAATAGTTAATCTAATACTTAGGCTAATTAACTGACCTCTGACAAACCAATCCCAAGATCAATACTTTTACTGAGGAAGAAGGATTTTTATTTACCTGATTTCTAGCCACACTAGCAGTGTAGCTTTAGGGATGGCAATGGTTATCAACCAAATTTTCATATAGTGCTACCATCGGGTCAGAATTTAATTAGTCCAATACCAGTTTTATGACCAAATTAATTACATCCCCATTAGTCTCAAGTGCATGTTACAATACTAGCATTGTCATTATGAGCATGTAAGCATGATGATGTTAGCATGTGGCTCAAAGCATTGCTGTGTCTACCTTAAGTGGAGCCTTACAGGGCTGCTAACATGGCACTAAGTCTTGTTAAGACCTATCTCTAGGGCAGGTCACTTAAAAGGGGGACTATAATGTTTCTCTGTGAGGGCACTGTCAGTACAGAAAATTGAGTCAGCTATGCTTTGCCTAATAGGTGGCTTCCTTGCCACTCTAAAAGGCTGGTAAGTTAAACATTCATACAAAATTAATCTCTCTGAATAGTGTGAGTTTGGTTCTTTGACATAAGCCTTGAGAAATCTGTCTGGTGGTGAGTGCGTATTTTTGTGATGAAGGACTTAAAAGTCTTGTCATTCATGGCTTTTGGCCCAGTCTTTACTGTTAAATTGTCACGTCAGGTTTCAGTATAGAGGGCACTGCCTGTTTTACATTAAAACGTGACAGGCACACATGAAGGAATTAGCTTACAGTAGCTTGTTTCGAAAGCGTCAATGACTGAAACAGCAGAATCAGCTTAAATTTCAAGATCATCATAATCACAAGAAACCTGTGATTAGACCGGTTGTATGTCAGAGACTTAGAATCCTTCATGTGACTATTCATATGAGCACATTCCACATAACTAAACATGTGATTGCATGGCAAAATTTAGCATTAGTGGTACTTGCTGTCAACAGGCCCATTATACAGTATATGTATATTTAACATAGCAATTTCTAACTTAAAAAATGGCTAAAAAAAAGTCATTGCAGAGGGGTGAAAACTGTGGATTTAAAAAAAAAAAAAAAGTATTCCTTGTATGAGAGGTAAACTTCTGTCAAACAGTTATCATTTCATTATAACGGACTATTGAGTCTGTGGATAGGTCAACACAGGTGCACAGATGTTCACAGGTTTATTCACTGCATATACAGTTTTTGGGTTTTAACACTAGAACTGCCAGGGGTTGATTTATACCTAAAACCACAAACAGGTAGAATTTACCTGTGCACTTGGCTACTGCATTTCTAATATTAAAAAATGTACTCTGTCTTTGTATTAAGGCACTGTCTTCACAAAGGAATATCTAAGTCACAAAATGAGTTTGTTTAATCATCACCTGTTATTTATAATCTAAGTATCTTTAAGAACACTAATCACTTTGCATGACCGTCAGTATAAATTAGTCTAAAATTACACTGAAAATGGGTATTAAAAGAAAATATTTGCATACTTGGGTGGTGTGATATTATTATAAAACCACATTCATCACATAATGAGATAATCCATGTTATTTAAATTACCAAGGTAGCCTAAATACCCCAAATGGACAATAATGAGCCATAATAATAACAATAAACACCCATCACACTTAATGGGTAATTTAATGTTGCAACAAAATCGACATTACAAAGTCAAGCGCATAATTTCACTTAATCAATTATTAATTTAGGCATTTCAGCAAATGTGTGTGAATAAGAGATCATCACCAAGAAACTTGAGGTAACCATTAAAGCTGTTTTTAATTTAGAACATCATAATGTCAGTGCTAACCACAGGCTTGGACTCAAAACGCAGACTCAGACTCAGTTCAAAAAATCAGTCCTTTTAATAAGAATGAGGTCGGTACACAGGAGATCTGATAGTAAGGCAACAGTGTCCAAATCAGCAGGTGAAAGGCTAGGTCAACAGGCAAAAAACAGGTCTGGGAACTAAAGGGCTTAAAGAATTCACACAAGGAAAAAAGGCTGTAACGCTGTCACAAGGAACGAGACGAACTGGCACAGAAGGAAGTGGACACTGAGACTATGTGCGCGTCTCAAGTCTCTTATTTTATGTCTCCTCGCTCCTCGCCTGAACCAGAAGTTGTTATTGATGCGCCATTTTGACAGGCGTCCCAAGTCTCTTATTCTGCTCCGAGGAGTGAGGGGCAAGGAGCGAGGAGGGATTTCTGAGGAGTGAGGAGAGAGGAAACATGAGAGCAGCCTTCATGGAAGTCTTTTACCGGCCGACACGCCCCCTTATTGGATATCAGTGATTGATTGGACGCTGCAGCTGATCAGACTGATCTGATACATCACTGCAGTTTCATACCGAAGTGGAGACAGATTACAGATTAAATTTAAGTGTATCACACCCACGTTTTATGCTTTACTTGTTTTCTGATTCATCATATAATTAAAAATCTGTCAACAAAAGAACCATAAACAACTGTCTTCATTTATTAGAATTTTTTTCATGATGTTATTTTCTCCATTAAACTGTTTCTTGCTGACAGACAGACTCTTCTTGACTTTAATTCTATCCAAACACATTTATATTTTACATCATTTATCATCATTTCAATTCAGTCACATGTGAGGCTGAAAATTCCTGAGTGTCGGGTTTGATATGAGTTATATAATTTCCATTTTCCCTGAAACATTTAGCCAGATACATATTTTCCAGTGTTCAGAAGACACCTTGATCATATTCTGGGTTATTGAATAATGAATTCACTATCAGGATTATCAAAAAATACAGATACAAATAATCAATAAATAGTATAAACACATTCTGAGAGTAGAAATGGTTCCTGTGCGTCTAAACAGGACACAGGACACAGTATAAATGCAGAATGCAAGGTTTTATTTATGTTTGTTTTTATTTATGTGTTTGTTAAACAGGTAACAGGCTGCAGAGAGAAAACAGCTGCTCTAGGGGTGATGACTGTGAACCTTTATTAGTGTCAGCACAGTGCACATGTGTGCAGACACAAACTCCATCAGAAGTTTCTACAGCTCTTAAAGTCAACTGACAGCTGATCGAGCTGTGATCAGCTGTCGCCGTCATCAGAAACGGACGTCACTTCACATGACGCTTCAGAGGAGAGGACGTCTCATGTCTCTTAAAACAAATTTCCTTGTTTCCTCTCTCCTCACTTGGTTTCCTTGCATCTCTCCTTGCATCCACGGTGGGAGGGACTAAGACGCAAGGAAAAGACGCAAGTGAGGGAAACATGGATGCAATTTAAGAGACTTGGGATGCACCCTATATGCTCTGGAGGAGGGGAGACAATGAGATACAGGTGCAACACATTAGGGCAGGGCAGGTAATCACACAGGAGGGAGACACATGAGGGCAGGAAGTAAAAGACCTGAAACGAGACAAGAGGTGAGTATCAAAATAAAACAGGAAGTACAAGATAAAGAACACTGGGAGAAACAAAAAGGTAACTCAACTATCCAGACGGGGCGTGACACATAATGCAAATATATATTTCTCTTTTGGTGTTCTGTTCATGAAAACAGAGAGTAAATGGGCAAATTAGGCTAAATAGCCTCTAAACAATAAATGGTAACATGGCAAAACAAAAATGAATGGATAATCAATTACCTAAAAATAAGTTTTACACACAATGGATATTTGTGAGTAGGCTGAATCATCTTCATTTGAACACGACGTGTCCCTCAAACACACTTTGAGCAGACATTCAGCACCTTGACTCTGCATTTTCCACACACAGCTTTCCTGCACTTCTGGCACTTGGCAAAGATCTTTTTGCAGGTCATTCCCCCTCACTCCTCTGCTCTTTTTATAATTTAATTATGGCTTGATGTAGCTGTCAGATCACACACCAACAAATGCCATTGCCTAGCAACTTAAAATGTTTAAACAAGTTGTGCAGAAAAAAATGAAAAAAATATTTTTTTCCCGGTGAAGGTTATAGGTATAAATGCCCATGTTTTTAATATAGATTCATCTTCACTATTTTTAACAATAGGGGGTGCTACACAGCATTATTTTAGGAAAAGTAAAAGACTAGGGGACATGCATATTTTATTAAAACATAGTAACGTACACTTGAAAAACCGCCATGGGTAAATTCTAGTGTTAAAGGTACATGTAAACAGCTTAACAGGGTCAGCTTTAACCTGAGTATGGCAAACAGCTGATTTACTCTGAGCATCATTGTCAGTGTAGGCCACGCCTGGCTGATAGAGAGAGAGAAAGAGAGAGAGAAAAGGGTAGGAAGTAGGAGAAAAATCATTAGTCAGACAGTCAAGCTGTCAGCACTCCTGCTGAGCCTCCACAGCTACTCCTGTGTGTGTGTGTGTGTGTGTGTGTGTGTGTGTGTGTGTGTGTGTGTGTCTGTGTGTTTAGAGAGTGACACAGCTGCATGTGTGAGATGAAGCAGCCAAACTAGAGTAGCTTCATCTAGCACTCTGCTCAGAAAACACACACCATCACCACGTTACATAAATAATAGATGGGCTTTACATGATATATTCACAATACACAGCCTCCACACACACACTGACACAGTGATGCACAAAGCCTGCTATTCATGTAATATGTCTACGTACAGCCTCCTGTGTATGTTCTAAGAATTCGTTCAGGGAATAAGTTTAAAATGGAGTTTCTTAAAGTTTCTTTTTATGACGACAGATCTGGTATGCTCTCAGTTTACGCGGTACTGCAAGAGAAAAAAAAAACTTCTATCTTCCTTCTAATGGTACTTATCTCATTCTTCTGTCATTTCACTTCCTAACACACATACATATTTTTAACTACCACTCCACTGCTGCCTCCATTAAACAGACTTCAATGTGCAGAAGCTACAGGCTTTCTCTTCCAGGACTGGCACTGTTTCAATATTATTCACCAAATAATTGATTTGTTGCCAAAAAAAAAAATCTGGCAACAGGGCTGCCATTGTCCTTTGACATCCCTCAGGATTATGCTAACATGCCAAACATAGTTTATATTGGGTAACAGAGTAAACAACATGTGAATACTAAAATGCCTCCTTTCCTTCCCCTCTCATCTGTATCGTTCTTTCTCTTCTGTCCTCTGCCTTCCTCTCTCCTTCCCTCATATCCGTCTCCTACACTCAGGCCAGCCCATCTATTCGGAGAGAAGAATATCAAGTAATATGAGTTTAATCTCCAACAACTGAAAAGAAAATTACTTATTGACAAACACTTCTTCTCTTGTCACAATAAGATTATTTCAATCTTGAGTCACGGCCACCCCCACCACTCCATCAGGCTTAGTGTGTTATCCCACTTGACTTCTACTGCAGTATTGCCAATCTGCCACCTGACTCTAAGCTGCTTTTCGCTGCCATTACACCAGCTGCGAGAAAAGTAAAATATGCAAGCAAAGCTACCTAAGCACTGAAAACATGTAGTGTAAAATGGGAGGAAAATAAACCGTTTTTGACAACAACATTTCTCATCAAAGTATCTGCTGCTGGAAGTGTTTGCTGCAAGCAATATTGCCACTGCTCCCAGGCTCAAATAATTCTGGTGAGGCAAATGTTTCATTGCAGAGATGGCTAAAACAAATGTGAGCATACTGATATGCTGACTGGAGTTAATGGCTGAAGGCATGGAAATATTAGAAAAAGTGACAAAGATGATAAAGATGAAAAGAATGATGACCAAAAATGGTAGTATGTGAAACCATGTGAGCATTACACGTGGATAAAATCCTTTGTTATGGTATATTTATACCAATATAAAACACATGACTGTCCACAATGTTGAGATATAAGGGGATAGTAACCACACTGAAAAAGTAAGTGCTGTAAATCCACCAAAACAAATAATGGTCTGTTTCTAATAACCAGATAATGCATAGAAAGGATGGACTGAAAAGGATGAAAAAAATGAACTTAAATACAAACTAGTCAATTCAAAACTAAATATACAAACTACACAAATAAACTATGCAATTCCACCTTGCACTGTGGCTCCAGTAAATCTAACTTAATTTTAAATTAATTAAATTGTTGTAAAATTAAGATTAGTAATCTTTTTTTTCCCACCAATTTACTTATAAGCAGGCATGTGCCATAGTTAAGGTGACTTTTGGCAGTTTTATAAAGAGTTCCATGTATAAACAGCTGCTAATTAGCACTGTGCTTTCAGGCAGATGCGTTGACAGTGCAATGACTGGGAGTTTAATAGGTCATTAGAGGCACTGTTATAATCTTGGTTTTCACCATGGAAGCCAGAAGAACAAAGAGAAAAAGAGAGAATGTCATGAATAAAAAAGGCTTCAAAATGTTCATCTGAGGGGTTTTTTTTATGTTCAGATGTTCAGACAGTTGTTTCATCTAGAAGCAGTGTAAGAACCAAAGTAATCTATTGGTTGTCAGACTTAGAAATAACTCATGATTTAGCACCAATAACAGCGGCTGTCTTGCGCTGCTCAACACAGACACACACACACATACTTACAGAGCACATAACCATCACCTCTTACACATTTCTCACACTTGCACTCACACACCCTTTCATTACCCTACTCAGCATGCAACATGAGTGACTTCCTTGGTTGAAGGGAAGACACGGCTTTAATTTTAAAGCCAGCTTGTATACTTGTATGTGTGTGTGTGTGTGTGTGTGTGTGTTTTTCTGTATGATGTGATCTGTGTATTTATCCCTACTGGTTAATGTACAAGACAATGGATTCATATAGCCATGGTACCTATATATAGCTAGTTTTCCTGCTTGCACTTGAGTGTAATTTATAATGTATTACCCGATGAACCTAACACTCCAGTCCGGAGAATTGGTCACTTATGTTTTCCACACATCATAAGCAAAAGGGGTCATTTCAGGGTTAATGGTGGAGTTTGGATGAGTGTCAGAATGAGAGATTAAAGAACAGACTTCTTTACTACTGCAGTACTAATGGATGATAACTGAGGGAGATGGACTGGGGACACACTCTGACACAAGCTGTTTAAAAGTAGGCACTGAGGATGTGAGTTTACTTCTACATGAGAGATACTTGTACAAAATGTCTCTCAAAGTTTGTATCTGCTGAATATCTGGCTAACATTTATGCATGAGTTGATGATATGTTTCGTGTCCATGCACAGTTTTATATGTGTGTGAGTGTGTGTGTGTGTGTGTCAGCATGTGTCTTATACTGCAGTATCTACACGTATCCCACTCACTTTAAGCGGCAGTAGTTAGAGCAATATGTGAGAGTAACCTCGGGACAAAAACACACTGAGCTTCAGCGTCTGCCATTTGCAACCACATTGTTGTACAGCCCTGTGCTGGAGGGCACCCATTTACCCACCAATGCAATATAGCATTTCACTGTTAGCAAAATGACTGCTATCACACCGCTCAGTGAATGGAGGGAAGAAATCACAGGCTGTAGGAAGAATCAGACAAAAAGGAAGGCAGGAAAAGTAGAAAAAAAAAGGATAAAATGAAGTGCACTAGAGCTGAATTAAATTGAATAACAATGACAAAAAGAGAAGAGAAATGTGCTTTAAGGCATCCCCTCCTGCTGCCCTCTGTCCCTCCACCTCCTCATTTATATTCCTCATCTCCTGGTCTTGCTGATCAGTTTCCGCTGGATATCGATTACTGCTATAACTGCACAATACTCATCACATGCCCTCTGGAGTCACTCTCACTCTCTCTGTTTCAAGCTTCTCTCTCTTCCCTCCACATGCTCTGTTTATTTCCTCCTCAGCTGCTTTAGATTTCTGAGTGGGTCTTTTTATTTCTCTGATGAAAAATATATCTTTTATCAAGGACTATAATCCCTCCACAGTTTGAGTTAGACAGGAAGTGGGCTCTTCCCCCTGTGTTATCCTTGGGGGCATAAATCCCATAATGGACTTGTGCTGTATATCTTTTCATTGCCTACTAATCAATATAATTGTCAGTAGGTGCTTTGGAGGAACATTAAGAGCCGATCTCTGTTTACTCATTCATTTGTACATTATGCTTTTTGCAGTGTGACTTTTTAGGGATGTACCGTACCAGCCACTCAGAATTGCTGCCCCCAGCCGGATCCCAGCCGGCTTCCAGCCAGCTGCCAGCCAGCTGCCAGCCAGTTTCCATCCAGTTTCCAGTCCAGGCCATCTTCACAAGAAAAAAGACAGTATAGGTCTAAAATTCAGGTTGGCAAAAATTACCTATAGTTATATTAACATCATCTGGTGGCTGTAGTAATTATCAGAAGGGGAAATGACGCAATTCAGATGATGTCAATAAAAGGGGACTTGATAAGATGATTTTGCCTCACTGGGACGAGGCAGGTTGGGTGAATGACTAGATAGCTAGATGGCAAAATGTGGACTTTGTCGCAGGAGATCACTGTTCGCTTCCTGTTTCCAACCGTGAGTGTCATGTTTCCAACTGTGAGTCGCAACATTTTTAAAAAAATGTGGTGGTGTTTACTGTTGCCATGAAGACGAAGGTCTATTATTGGTTTTAACAGTATGTTTATCTGCTTCTGTTTTTTATAGGCCTACATTTCAACAGGTTAGTGCAAAATAATAGCGAAGTAAATAAGTGTAAGTTGATTTGTGATGTTTGTGACTCTGTGACATGTAAACTGTGGCATTTGTGCTTTCTGCAGTTTTCATTATGGACCAATCTCTGTGCTGAAATGTGGAGAAAAGCCTAACAAACTGGAAATCGCTCCACTCACTGTGAACAGTAACTTTACTGCCTGTAATAACCCACATTAATGGCCTGTATGCGTCTTGTTATGTGCAGCACCATATTTATCCCCTTCTTTCTGATGCTCCATGTTAAGTTCTGCTCTGTTAAATTGCAATAGTAGTTTTGAGAAACAGAAATATGCAGCCATAGTAGGCTAAAACATTCAGGGCTAAATCAGTGACAGGACGGAGCCAAAGCTTTGGCACCGTTCACACACTGTTGCTGTTGACATTAACACAAAGGAGGCGCAGTAGGTTTTCTGTGAATGTCCTGTCCCCCCTAGCGATTACGCTCCTGTCTCGTCCACATCAAATATGATAAGAACAGCTGATTTCAGTACCACAGCTGGGTAAATAAAAATGTACATTGGGCTTAATCATTGCTCCTTCCCGTGGATGGATAAAGCATTGCAACTGGTTTCCACCCATGGTGCTTAAGGGCATTTTGAGTGGGGGCCGCATTCACTACGACATCAAGGGGGGATCTCATTACCACCAAGGACGCAGCAGGGATCCACCATGGATCTAGATGGGCCCTGTAACGGACTTATTACGGATCAGCCAGCAATTCTAGGTGGCTGCATCTATATGGTGGCCACTGTTGGGACTAAGCAGAGTTCAGGAGCCCTGTTTAAGACAAATACAGAAGAGCTGTATTTTATAACACAAGCAATTGAAGGCTGGTCTGCTGTACACTGCAGGAATGTAGCCAGTGACCTTGAAACGGAAGTGGCAATTGATTGATTTTATTTGACAATTTCATTTTAAAAACATCAGCTTTGCCCAGGCATTGAGTGCTTACAAAAAAGAGAAATGTCGGGATAACACAATGAAGCCCTAAGGCTTTTTTCCACTGTGGTCTCTTAACACATCAATTACACATTTTGCTTTGAAATTCTCAAATTCATATGGTGAAACTAAATTGATAAATTGACTACCAGAGTGATAAACCATTCATTGTTTGTCAGTTATCAAGTAACAATACCATAGCTTAAAAATTCTAAGATAACCTTTCATTTATCTATTTCATATCTTTATAAGATAAACACGTAGGACATTTTTGAATTGTTAAAATGAAAAGATTATTCAAGTATTTAAAAAGATTTATTTAATTGAAACTTTCATCATTATTAGTGGTACAAAGGCCCAGTCATGGACCAGTGTTGCATGTCATACCACTCTCTCTATGTTTCTTGTCTTTCAGCATTTTACCTCTTTAAATGAAGGCAACAAAAGCCAAACAATATTACTTGCAAGTCCCTAAAACCCTGTTCACACCAGTAAGTAGCACAGCCATGTACATCAGCGTGTTCTCACAAAATAGATGGTGCTAGAAGCTTGGTGATATAGTGACAATACAAGCAGGGCTTGTTGGAAAACTACTGTAGCTTGCATGCTAATAGCTTGGTAGCTAACAACTCATTTGCTAATAAAACGTGCATACAGTTTATTCAAGATAAGTACAGTGTTTGTACCATCAATTTCTGTCTCACAACATCAGGTGCCTTTTTTGTTGAGTGGTTTATACTCTGGCGGTGGAAGGTTAAATAACAGTGGATTGTGTAATATGACTGATAATCTAGGGTAGATTCCTTTGTTTTACTCTCCTGTGCTCCATTCTCTCAAAGGTCACCACTGTCAAGAGGATTTGCTATTAGTATACCACAAGAATTTGCATGTCTAAGTTGAATTTCACTGTGATTTGGTGTTAAAAGAGAGAGTTTTTAATAAATAGTTTTTAATGAATAGTCTCTAAATATGCATATGCTTATTTATTTTCTGGGGTCCTCTGGTTGAAGCAGTTTGATATTTATTTTCCATTACTCTTATTTTTCCATCTGTATTTCCCTCCTTTCTCTATTCCCTGCCACTTTCTCAGAAGGGATCTTCCCTTTTGTCACTCTGACTTTCATATCTCCCTGTCTTTCTGTTTCCCATCTTTCAGCCAGGTGAGTTGATTTTCTTTTCCATCACACAGGGCTTCATCCCCAGAGCACTGCTTTTATCCGCATATCCCATCTATGCTCTCTCTTACTACCTCTGTCTCTCAATATTTATCTCAGCCTGCATTGGTTTACAACTTAACTTCGTTTCAATGTTTTAAACTGCTTTCTACCCACTCACAAGAATGCATGCAAACTGATAAAACCTGCTGGTGATTTGATCAGTTGCTGCATGCTATTAAAACAAGATATATGGTGTATGGAGTACTCCAAAGTTTGTGAAAAAAAACTTATTTTGCAACACATGTATGTGACTTTATTTATTCAGGCTATCAGCCTGCTAACCTAGAGTACATTTCCCTGGAAGACATGACAAAGTAGCAACTGCCATGGTTGAAAAAGTCATCTTTCACAGATTTAGTGATGAGGAAGAGAAGGAGGAAAAGATGTGCACAGAAAAGATTTGAGCAGAAGAAAGTCAGCTGGTAGAAGAGGAGAGGGGAGGGAGATCAAGAGAAGATGTGAGGATAGAGCAGATAGGAAGAAAGAAGAAGAAGATGAAAAAGCAGACAGGAGGTTGAGAGGAGAGAGTGGTGAGAAGAAGAGAAGAGCGAAAGACGGAGGGGAGGGGAAAAGCGTACAAGGACCCCTGCTGGTCAAACAGGATCAGTCGCTGTCAAGTTGATGAAACCTGTGTGTTCTCCTGGGTGTGTATTTGCATGGATGTGAGGATGAACATCTGTCAGCATCAAGTGGATGAAACCTGGTTGAATGTGTGTGACTGTCAAGTTAATGAAACCTGCATGTGTTTGTGTGTGTGCACGACATTTACAGTATCTGTCATCTTAGCAATCCAGAATTTCAACTCCTTCAAGACAAGCTGTCGCCACCTCTGCACATGAACACACACACACAGGGGCGGCTGTGGCTCAGGAGGTAGAGCGGGTCATCCAGATCGGGGGTTCGATTCCCGGCTCCTCCTCCTCCAATGCCGATGTGTCCTTGGGCAAGATACTTAACCCGAAAATGCTCCTGATGGCTGTGTGTATTAATGTGTGTGAATGGTTAGTTTCCTCTGATGGGCAGGTTGGGACCTTACAAGGTAGCCCCTGTACCCATTCAGTGTATGAATGTGTGTGCATGGGTGAATGTGATTTGTAGTGTAAAAGTGCTCTGAGTGGTCGGAAGACTAGAAAGGTGCTATACAAGTACAGTCCATTTACCATTTACATGCAAACACACTCACAAAGCCCTTTGATATCCTTCAGCACCTTCCACACACAGAGATGCATACAGTAGATATAACATATAGGAAAATAATATTCAGATATAAAGGAAACAACATTTTGTGTGTGAAGGGAGATGGTAGGATGGAAGTGTTTCAAGTTGATCCAAGTGACGGAGGAGGAGAAACCGATGAAAGAGCACGAACGAAGCAGCAAAAGAGAGCAAAGACAGATTTTGGAGTACAGCACTTGGGTGTAAATCACTTCTGAAGTCTGTTAACTGCAAACACAAGAGTGCAGAGCAGGAAGTGTGTGTATAGGACAGGTACAATTGTTCAGTCTCCATAGTTTAAGGCATTTTACATCAAGATCCACTACAGGAACAAGCTACATAATACAGTCACACAATAGGCTGATTGGTGCAACTTCAGGTTTTCCCAGCTCATCTGAGGATTTGAAGCAGTCCCCTTGCAGTTCACAAGTCGGTCCCTCTAATCTGTAAATTACCACTGCTTTACTATCAGTTTGCAATTTCCACCTTATTTTCTCCTCAGCTTCCACCAGCGATTGAGATATCATGGGAATGCAGTGCGGCAGTTCGGCTGTCCCTGTTCACATGGTCCTCTGGGACCCCACATAGAACCTCAGCCAAAAGAAAATTCAGTCTGCCTCCCTGTGTGAAGCAGGCAGAGGGAGAGAGGGAGGGAGCGGTGTTGGGGGAAGGGATTGATGGGCATCAAAATACAAAACATCCTTGCACCTGGGTACACTTTGCCTGAAGCTGGCACTAAGGCCCCATTGGCACCTGGTATTAACATGTGATTTGTATCTGGATACATTATTTGGAGCTAGGTGACCTTTCAACTTAGTGGGATGATTTTTTTTCATAAGAATGTGGTCATGCTGTACGGATTGCATTTATATCTGACTGAGATCAATGCGAGCCTGACTACCTCCAAATGTGATGTGGCAGATCCATACACATAACAATCACAACGCATTCTGAGTGCATTTACACCTGCATTAACATGTATTTTTCTTTTTGTGTTTTCCAGATAACGTATGCAGATACAGATTGCATGTTAATGCAAGGTGTAAATGGGGTATAAGCCTTGTAGACTGGTGAAACAGGATCAGTTTGTACTCTGAATGATGAATGATATAACCTGATTTGGACACTGATCCAAAATCAGGCCAAGATCACACATTGTGCTAAGGTCACAATTCTGTGCTAGAAAACATATCCCTGACTGGTAAGACTTGCTTGCTCTAAATAAAACTAGCCACAAAAGTGACCCTATTTCTATGATTACACAGGAGATAGGTTTGCCCATTAGTGCCAATGACTACAGGGAACAAAAAACAGGTGCATATTAATCAAGGTCTTTCTGTGATGCATAAACTTGGCAATTCAGCCAAAACTGATAAACAGTCATCTATCATTCAATCAATCTAACCACCCATCTACCCATCCATTCTGTTGCTTTATTCGAGTGGCAGTTGACTGAACAACATAGTTTAGACATCCTCCATTCACATCATCCAGCTCCATCAGGATCCATGATCCTATACTGTGGTTTCATTCTTCCAGTCACAAATCTCATGAACATAGGAGTGGATTGGGACATAGATCGATATGTAAAGTGAGAGCTTCACCCCAAGCTCATCTCTTTTAGTACAGTTCATGCATAAAAGCAGTTTCTGCATGGATCCACCTCCTATATCACTATCCATCTCACTGTCACATGTGAATGGGAATCAAGGTGCTTCAACCCCTTTACTTGAGGAAGCAACTCCATCCTTCCCCGGAGGACACAATCCACTTTTTTTCCCCTACAGATAGGTTAGTTGGAGGTGCTCTCCGTTATACTGTCTCCGACACCCTCACAAATGCTGATATCACAGCTTGATGAGGACAAAAGAAGTATAGTATGTCATCTGCAAAAGGCAGAAATTAAATTCTGGGGCTAATACGGACACTCTTCAGTCCTTGGCTGCGCCTTGAAATCATGGCAACAATATGCATATAGAAATCACAAACAGAGCAGGTGACAAAGCTCAAAACCTGACTTTGACCCAAATATTCAGGCACAGGTCTTCCTGAGATTATGCAGAGACTACATGGCATGTGTGACAGCGACCCTGTCACCCCACTATTCTTACTGCACCCCCCTTATAAAACAACCTGTGTCCACAGGTCCAGTCCACAAAACACAACATAACAGAAAATAAATCACTTCTTTCCTAAATTTGTGGATGGAACTTATTTAATTGTGGAGTTTTAATATTCTGCTTTTGTCCTGAATGGTGGCCAAGCCTAAATTTAGGACACTCTTATCAAAGACTACATCTCTGGTCTAAAATCTTAGATTTGGTCATGCTGGAGGTTACATAAAGCTAATGCACAAGAATGTTATTAACATTCGAATGCTTTACCCAGAAATGTTGCTTCCTCTGTGATTATAGGAGTCACGGAGAAAGATTCATGGAAATCTAACTAAGTCCTGGGATTGAAAATTTCCAAAACATCTTACATTTAAATCCACTCTGACTCCTGTTCCTACAATGAAACAATAAGCAATAAGCTGTGGACATCATTAGAATTGTAGCTTTCAATTTCTGATTTCATTGGCAACAGCAACAATAGTCTGCACACATCCATTAGTCATATTTATGACTGAATATGAACAATATACCTAAACCTAATTAACATAATACATGACCCATGCCATAATAGCAATATTCTCATTACTATATTGAGATGTATGTAGTATTTTGTGTGTGTGTATCTGTGTGTGTATGTGCCTCTAATACACAGTCAGTGCAAGAGAGATAATTGGAAATAGTGTATGCTGCATGCATTTTTAAACACATTTGGAGATATCACTGGAGACATGAGCGGCTTTCTATTATACAATCCATTAAATCATTAAAATATTATTTACCATGTTTGTGAAAGACAGAGTTAAGACAGAAAATACCATTTCTGTTGCTGAGGTAGCATGGGACTTCAAATTAATCCATTATTTTTGACAGCGGCCAAGTTGCCAAGAGAAACTGAGGGATGTCTTCTGCAGTATTGAATCAATTAAAATCATGTAGATAATTTTGATCGCAGTAAATCTTATAGTTGCTATAAAAGAAAAAAGAAAAAAATATACAAAAATGTGGTCTGTGTAATTACAAGCACCTTTTATCCTGTTCTTCACATAAATTGAATGAATAGCTACTTGCTATAAGCACATTTTCTGTGGGGAATATGGGAAATATTGATTAAGACTTCACCATAGACTTCTCCTGCATGCCTACCCCAATCACACTTCCTCCTAATGGGAACCCTTTGCATCACTGCTTTCTTGTTAAATAAAACACTATTCAGCAACAGATACATTTCTAGGTCACTTAAATAGAGGCAGGGATCAAAATTGCACACACACATACAAACACAGTCCTTTGTATCACACATATACACAATCACACAGTGTGCTTGTTACAAATGTATGTATCAGGTAAGCACTAATGTGGCAGTCAACACTGGGGTTCAGTGTATATTAAGTCCTCTGACCCAGACTGCCTGTCTACACTGTGGCCTAGCAGCTCACAACAGATGTAGTCATGTAAATTGATTTTTGCATTTTGCTGCATCTTGCTTTTTAACACACCTTAAAGTATAGTATAGTGTAAATAAAATATCAACTGCCCTTTCTTATTTGCAGCTCAGTCTCCAAATTTGTTGTTGCCACAGCTCTTGTGTCCTTGACTTTGGGGTACCATTTTTATGCTAGCAGCATGACTCTAGGCAAAGCAATGTCAGTCTGTTGTTTGGTTCACTACTTTGAGGAATATTTCAACAATTACTGGATGAACAGCCATGAAATTTTGTACAGACATTCATGGTGCCAACAGCATGAATCCTACTGACTTAAGTGATCACGATTTTTCATCCACAGTAACATGAGCTTTTTCTAATGGAAAGAATGCCATGAAATCTTGTACAAAAATATTTTTTTTCTGTTTGAAAAGTCTAAGACCACATATGACCTAGCTACAATTAAAAGAAAATCTTCTACAGTCAAGCTACCTGTCTTTCCTGGAGGACATACAAAATATTAAGAAGATTTTGTTGGACTTTGACTCTTCTCCAGCAATAATGGTGACAGAAATAAAAAAAAGCATGACACTATCCTTTATGATGTATTTTGCCAGTTTGTGCAGTTTCAACAATCATTAAAACAATGGGGTGTTTTTTTTTCTTATGGCTTTGTGTTCAATAGAGAATCCTGCATATTTAATATATTATGACAGGTGCATCTTTCTGGCCAGTTTGAATTTACCTTGCATGCCTGCAGACTGTCAGGTAATTACATGTACAGTGCAGGCTTTAAAAGAAACCTCTTGTGATAGACCATTTCTCTAAGGAAAAATGAGAATGTCCCATATTTCTCTGCACTACTGTAAGTGGAAAAGTGGAGAGATTCATATCCACTATAATTTTGTTACAGCTTTAAATAATTCTAATTTGTTTTTCATTGTACACATGATATTTGATGAAACTCCTGCTGATTATAATTGTGCAATGTTTCTGTTCCTAAAGAACAGTGGATACATTTCTATACAATACTGTATGTACTATATGTATATACTGTACATAGTATATACAATATGTACGGTATCAGTCAAAAGTTTGGACACACTTTCTCATGTGAGTGAATGAGAAGGTGTGTCCAAACTTTTGACTGATACTGTGTACTTTCAATTTACTAATGGGTACCAAAACAGGAAAAAAAAAAAAAAAAACAGAGTAAAGATTATTTAATGGTATCATTCCATGAAAGCCTGGTAATCAGAAAGTCTTTAATTCCATGTGTATAATTAAAACAGAGACAGCCAAAATACCCTAAAGCCATGTTTGGATAAGTGATAATAATTTAGACCAGTTTATTTATATTTATTCATGTTCTCTCTCACTAGAAAATCTCTCTCTGTCAAGGTTTTAGTTATTAAAGCCAAGAAAACAAGTCCCTTCAGTCACAGGATTTGATGACTACTCTTGACTCCTTGTAGGCGTTAAGTTTTTCTGAAAAGGTTAACATTGCCCCCAGAGCTGAAGTGGGAAATGTTTGGGTCTTTTTCAGATAGCAATTTTAGAACTATTATCACATTTATTTCATACTTTGAATAAGTTAATGCGGGTCAATGAACCTGTGCAACAGTCCTTGATAATTTATCGGTGCAACTCCCAAGAAATACAAGAAGTTAGTTGTTGACAAATGATAAATTTAAACCCACCTTCACTGAACGTCATACACACCACACACACATAAACACTGAGGGGCTATCTGAACTGTGAAAGCTTTGTTAACATCACTCAGCTGCAGGCAAAAGCCATTCTAGACCCCAAACTCAGCAGGGATATAAAGATGAAATATGTGGGTATATGGAACAGATTTCATAACCACAAATAAATCACATTGGATGTCTGATCTCTCTCCACCCACTGTCACCCTCCTATCTGTCTCTCCTCCCTTCCTTAACATCTTTTTCTGTCCCTTGATGTCTGCAGGCAGCTCTGAGACACATGTATCTCTAGCAAAGCTATTAATGAACCACACACACACACACACACACACACAAATACGCACACACACACACACACACACACACACACACACACACACGCACACACACATTTCTTTCTTACTCCTAGTCTCTTTATTCCTACACACATGCAATACATTATTTTTCTGTCTCACTTACGCATGTACTGTGCACACACAGATGGGGCTCCAGGCCTGTCTATCTAGGGGGACCAGACCATGTTAGCTTTAGAGCAAAGTCAGAATGTGACACTACTTACATAAACTGAGAGCTCCATCTCCCCTTCTGCTCATCTAAACTCCCACCGCACAAGGTCACACTGGAACTCATGAGCCACTCAATCAAGCAGCCCGATTTACCCTTCATCTGTCCAAAATCTGTTAAGTACATATTTTGACTATACATGGAGTAGGCAAAATTTCCTCCAGCAGAAGGAGGCTGAAAATGCCAGCATGTTGCTGTGGAGCTCAAAACTGTGTGTTACTGTGTGCTTATCACTCAGCTACTTGAACACGGTGGATTCGATCTGATTTGAAAGGCACTGCTCATGCAGTATGTTAAACAATCACATTTGACACCAAAGAAACTGAGAAAAAGATGAAAAAAACATGCAGCTAACATTTACTGCAGTTGTATAGATCTCCTTGCTTGCAGATGTAATGACTTCTAAACAACAGGGTGCTGTTTAAATCTTGGAGTTTAAAGCGCTGCTATGTACATTTTGAAAGGAGAAACAACACAATCTTTCTCTTACTGATGAAAAGCTGAATTCCTAAGCAATTAAACACACTCTTGCCCAGTTCCATACACTAAGTGGTTTTGCTGCTGGTTGTTGTTTTTCTCCAAGAAATTTAAGCTACTGGTGTGACTGGTAGCTTATGGTGGCTATGTTATCAAACCATTGCTGTGTAACGGATATTGCTGAGTAGTGACTTTTCTATATTTGTGCATTTCAATGTTTTTTCAAAGCAAAATAAGAAATTAATACACTGACTTTACCTGGAGACGTGTTTTTTTGTTTCCTGTTTATGACTTTCTGCACTCATTCTTTG
The DNA here is from genome assembly GCF_910596095.1 of Thunnus maccoyii. Classification (NCBI taxonomy): domain Eukaryota; kingdom Metazoa; phylum Chordata; class Actinopteri; order Scombriformes; family Scombridae; genus Thunnus; species Thunnus maccoyii. The sequence continues at coordinate 16,560,433 of NC_056538.1, forward strand.
TCATGTCACCTAATGAGGATGTCTTTAAAGCAAATTACTCAAGAAAAGCTTGGGAAATTCATGGGGCATTAATGAGCCATTATACTGTGTCAGCTACTTGTGGCCAACTTTTAAAACTAAACAGTTTGGTTTGGTTTACCTTAAATAACTTGATGTCGACAGGAAGAATATATATTGCTACTGTAAATTACTCTAATTGCTTCAATTAATCGAAAGTATTTCTATAAACCATAGAGAAGCACAAACATTACAGTCGACTGGAGAATTTTTTTGTTTATTTTTGCTTCTGAAAGACACTGTGCATACAGTAGATAGATTTGCAAAACTCCTAATATTGCTGCTTTGTCAAAATAATACATTTGTACAGTTCTAATTGACTAGCAAAAAACTGTACTGACTATTTCCCAAGATTGGTGAGGATGTTATCTTATGTTCTCTTTCTCTACAAGTAAGAGCTGAAAGCTTTTTAAGACCCAAGTAGTTTTAAATTACCTCTAACATTGCCACAGAGAGATAAGATGTTTAAAATGGTGTAGAAAACCACAGCCACAGCATTAGGTTGTGGAATGCAATACGGCTATTTCTGTCACAACCAGAAGAAGCCAAATAATACCACCTGCATTTTATCACAATCCTTGATAAAGTAATTATTTGGTCTACATTTTGACTATAGTGATTAATTTGGTCTACATTTTAACTATAGTGATTAATAACGTGGATGGATGGATGGACAGATGGATGGGGGGGGTAGATTAATTATAGCAGCAGTGATTCATTTACCAAATGGAATAAACTGGCAAACCAAACCTGTGTTAATGCTGCATACTACATTTACTGCAAACTTATTATAATATTTACTTGTCTCAGTACTTGTCTCAACTTTGATTATTTTGTTATAAAACATTAAACAGCATTATACTAATGGAGTGTATGGTGAGAGAGCGAGAGAGAGATGATAGCTTAAAAGCCCACTTTAATACATCACTTATCAGTGCCCATGTTTTGTACATGTCTATGACTGTCTTGATCACTTATAAAACCACTTACATTTACACAGCAGCATAACACTGGGCGATGGAAATGCGTTTCATGTGTATGTGTGTGTGTGCATATGCGTGTGTGTATAATAGGCTCTCCACTAAGTCTTGCTAAGCCTGAGAGAATTGAGAGCTGAGACTTTTGGATAAATCACTCTACATCACAATATAAATGCTTAGGGAGCAGGCCGAGAGAATGGGACACGATGTACTAGATGAAATCTCCCAGTGTTTAGGCCTTCATGGAAAAAAAAAAAAACATATGTGATATTAAATATTGAGAGAGCCCATTACCTTAAATTACAGTGAGATTAGCACAGAGCTTACAGCCCTGCAGCTTTATAAGCTCATATAATTTATATGATGAACCCGCTGCCATAAAGCCTTTGAAGCTCAGTGAATGCTCCAGTTTTAGGATGAATATGTAATTCTTGAACATATATAGGTGTCATTTGTGGAACTTAAATGGTGTATTAAAAGAATCAAGACTTTCAGTGCTGATAATACTGTAAGTAGCTCTCGTTTCAATATAATTCTAAGAAGCATCGAGGTTAAAGGTCATCAATTTCATGATGTAGCAAAAAGAAAACTCCATAGCCAAGGTGGCAAATCCTAGCAAGCCCCAGAGCACTGAAGTCTGTTTTATATGTGAAAACCTATTTCCTCAGTCTGTATATTGTATGTGGTCTGTGTCAACTGAGGCATTTCTACACTATTTTATATTGCTTGGTGGACATATTGTTAAATTTTAATTGTCCCGATTAAATTTAAATGGCATGTGTATATGCTAGCTCATCTGTGTTCCTCTGACTGATGACAGTTCTGTGTGTAGACTTCAATTATCTTCTGACAATAACACAGTAATTGATTTATTCCTGTGACAGGATGTGTTTTTTATATGTTGGCATTGTGGAGGGGGCTTTTGTTTTGTGTTGGACTGGTTTTAGCTGTGCACCTAAGTGTAATTAATGTGTGTGAATTCGGTGCCAGAGCAGATCAGATCAGTTCAGTTCACCTTGTTTTGAAACACTCTTGGGGATCGAAACATTCAGTAAAGAGAAAAGTTCAAGTTAAAGTTTTTTTATAGAGGTCACCATGAAAACTAACATTGATGGAGCTGCATTTATCAAACAAAGATAGACAAGGAAAGTGACCAGGAGAATTTCAATGCTCCCTCGACCATGACCAAGTCCAAAGTTTAGCTTCATTGTGACCAGTGTGTTAACGTCATTGAAACACTGAAGCAACACAGCATTTCCATGAAGATTTAAGCAGTAAACTTTGTAAGCAGCAGCTATACAGTAGCTAACCCTTACGGCATAAGAAAAAAAACAATAATTTTTCTTCAATAGAATTCTTAACCACTAAATTGTGAAATGAACCCTATACAGTACACATTTTTGTTTATGGTGCACAAGTTAACAAAAGTTGGGCAGTCTTGATGGAGCAATATTTTATGATAAAGGCATTAGTTTAGAGGCTGTTGAATATTGTCCACATTTGACTTGTTTTGCATTTATTACATTTATTTACCTTTCTCCTAATTTGTATTGACCGTCTCCCTATGTGCTGCAGTCCATGGGTGCATCCCAAGTCCCTTAAATTGCATCCACGTTTCCCTCACTTGCGTCTTTTCCTTGCGTCTTAGTCCCTCCCACCATGGATGTAAGTAGAGATACAAGGAAACCAAGTGAGGAGAGAGGAAACGAGGAAATTTGTTTTAAGAGATATGAGATGTCCTCTCCTCTGAAGCGTCATGTGAAGTGACGTCCGTTTCTGATGACGGCGACAGCTGATCACAGCTGGATCAGCTGTCAGTCAGCTTTAACAGCTGTAGAAACCATTTCTACTCGCAGAATGCGTTTACTATTTATTGATCATTTCCATCTGTATTTTTTGATAATCCTGATAGTGAATTCATCATTCAATAAGAATATGATCAGGATGTCTTCTGAACACTGGAAAATATGTATTTGGCTAAATGTTTCAGGGCAAATGGAAATGATGTAATTCATATCAAACCCGACACTCAGGAATTTTCAGCCTCACATGTGACTGAATGGAAATGACGATAAATGATGTAAAATATAAATGTGTTTAACTGTTATTATGGATAAAGTTAAAGTCAGGAAGAGTCTGTCTGTCAGCAAGAAAGAGTTTAATGGAGGAAATAACATCATGAAAAAAAACTCTCTAATAAATGAAGAAAGTTGTTTATGGCTCTTTTTATGGCTCAGACTGACAATTAACAGATTTTTAACTATATGATGAATATATAAATAAACATAAAACTTGGGAATGATACACTTAAATTTAATCTGTAATCTGTCTCCACTTCGGTATGAAACTGCAGTGATGTATCAGATCAGTCTGATCAGCTGCAGTGTCCAATCAATAACTGATATCCAATAAGGGGGCGTGTCGGCAGGTAAAAGACTTCCATGAAGGCTTCTCTCATGTTTCCTCGCTCCTTGCTCCTCAGAGATCCCTCCTCACTCCTCGCTCCTCGCTCCTCCGAGCAAAATAAGAGACTTGGGACACTCGTCAAAATGGCGCATCAGGAACAACTTCCGGTTCAGGCGAGGAGCGAGGAGCAAGGAGCCATAAAATAAGAGACTTGAGGCGTACCCCATGTCTCCGCTAGCTCTCTCTATTGGCCTTGGGATGTTGTTGACAGGCTTCTGTTGACTGATACACATCACCAGCTGCTTCTTTTCACAAGTCAGTGAGGAGCATTAAGAGAAGGGCGAAACACACATCAAGGTCCAAACTAACATTGTAGGTTCAGTAAGTCCCTATACCCCCTACAAAAAGTGCAGCATAATTTCTTCATTTTACAAATTTCAAAGTATTGAAATTTTGCTTCTTTTTTGCATCATTACAGCACTGTGTGACTTGCTCCATTAAAAAGTGACTTGTTGTTGCCTTTAGCTGTATTTTAAATGGCCCCAAGTCTTCAGGAGTCCACTGTTTGCATCCATAAATGGACATAAATTGTTAGGTGTTTCATATTTATTTTCTTTTGGGTTGAATTACTGCTGCTCTGAGCAATTTGGTTGCAAAACAGCTCAGCTAACTATTATTTACACACCATGCCGGTTGTCATATTAATGTGGCACACTCTGAGGAAGAACTTTACATAAATTGATGGGTATTGCTGTTCATCTTAAAAGACTATAGCAGGCTCTGCTCCCCATGGGGTGAAATGTGTGTTTTAACTTAATACTGAACAGTGACAGTAGCTGCCAAACCACAAATTTCTCTGGTGCAGAACATCTCTTGATTCCCAAAACAACATCCAGACAAGCAGCTTCAGGCTCATTCATAATGACTACAAGTCTGGACAAGCTTGCTGTATAGTTAGGTCTGTGACAGAAATGAGAAGCTTCTACAAGTGTTTCTACAGTACAGCTGTTAACACAGACAGGGATGGTAATAAAATGACCTGTTCCTGCAGACATCAGTCTCATTGCAACAATTGTCATTCCAGAAACTTTCACAACCATGTGTTATGACCTGGCTCTTTGGACACAACAAATAGGAGACACACTATAATAAAGTTTAACAAGATAAACTGAATTTAACCAAATTAAATAAACAACTAAATATTTACAGTATGGAGTGTGGAAATAAGTGGTATCAGTAGCATATGTGATGCATGAGTGGAGAATATGTGTGTGTGTGTGTGTGTGTGTGTGTGTGTATGTGTGTGTGTGTGTGTGTGTGTGTGTGTGTGTGTGTGTGTGTGTGTGTGTGTGTGTGTAAGTGTTGTAAAGTGCATTAAAGCAAAGCAAAGAACTAAAGCAGCTGAGCTACACTGCAGCCAGGCTTAAATAACCTGGGAACACACCGGGCCCTCAGGTGCTCCAGATTACACTAACAAACCACCTGCAGGGTGAACAGAGAAACAGGTGAACCACACAGCAACAAAAGATGACAAAGCAGGGGCCTTCACACATGATAATACTACTAGAGGTGTTCAGAGACAAAGGATGGGACAGGTTAGAGGGGAAGCGAGAAGTCATCCAGTTGCTGCTGTAGAAAAAAAGAAACTTATAGGAGTGGAAGAAGTGGAAGGGAGAAAAGTAAAAAGGAGATTGAAGTGAGAAGAGAGAGAGAGACGGAGAGAGAGAGAGAGAGAGAAAGAAACAGAAGTGACAGTGGGACGTGCTGACAGTTGCAGCCTGTCATCATACACCAAGGGATTTTGATTTTGGTTTGTGCATGTGTGTGTGTGTGTGTGTGTGCACACGAGTGTGATATTTGAATATGCACTGCCAGCTATCACATTGAGTGAAGGCACATGTGACATCTTTCTCTCTCTGCCTCGCTCGCTCTCTCTCTCTAAGACAGACTGCTCAGAGGAGCAGGAAATGTCATTGCTGCCTAGCAACCACATGGTAGCCTGTGGGGCTATGGCAATATGACTCTTTTTTTCTATTTTTCTATGCCAAATTTCACACTTTCCCTTCATTCAAATGCATGGCCAAACCATTACGATGGGCTAGACACAAGCTTGTGAATGGCTTTCTGACAGATCAATGTGTGTGTGTGTGCACATGCTTACTATTCAACTATTCTGACTGGCAACAAACATGCCAAGAAAAATGTTAGTTATCCTGTAGCTATACTGCACAGTATGGCTAAACAGACTGGTGTGCATCCATGTTAGTGTGTGAAACTGTTGTTTTAATAATAATGTATTCAGCTTCTCTTCCACATAGTACTGGGCTTCCCAAATTTTGTTGGTCACATCTATGTGTGCAAAGTTTGAGTTTCATGAAAATAGGACCTCTTGTGTAATGCATAGACACAATGTGTGTTTAAAACCGCAAGAAGAGTGCTTTATGCATTCACACAAATTCATAAGCAAATATGTCCCATCTACAAGATGGCAACTGACAATATTGAGTCTTTGGACAGAAAGAGCACTAGAGATTTCCTTCTGCCTGTCTCCAATAGATTATTCAGTAAACATAACCTAAATTCAACATGAATTATGCAGCACAAGAGGTTAAGTTCCTGCCCCCTTACAGATATGAATCCAGTGTCTGCTTTGTCACAGTCTTTTTTTTTTGGCAAGGTGTAAGGTCATGATTTTCACTGCAAAGGCTTTTCCATCTGCACCTACTCAGACACGCACATACTCAGTACCATATGAACTTTACAACAACTCTCCATTTATGCAAGCACATTGCTTCTCCAGACAACGACTCACATACATAAATAAAACATAAGTATAAAGCATGCAAGCAGGGTCACAAGGTTCTACTGCTGTTCAAGTGAATATTACAGTGGCCATCTAAACCACTCAGAGTGGTTGTTGGTGCCAGACCAACAATCAACTCTTCTGGGATTTTCAAGCGCTGCACTGTCTAGAGTGAAAAGTGTGCATGGAAAGTGTATATTTGTATTTAAGTTCAAGTTCAACTGCAGTCCAAGGAAACAGGGTGACCTCCAGCATTAAATTTATCAGCTCAGTACACAATGTTCATCTCAAATGATGTACAGCAGCAGAAACAATGTTTTGAGGAATCCCAGTGTCTGTTAAAACTCCAAAACCCTTCAACCTTCACTAGCTATTGATATGGTAATTTTGGTTGTAGTGATTAATTTAATTATTAATCAGAATTCTAAGTTGATGTTTAGAATATTTGATGAAACTAAATTGATTAATTGGCTATCGATTTTCCCTTTTCAAATAATGATGACCCGAGGTGAATTTAACACAAGGTAAATTCTATTATTTAATATGAACATTATTATTTCTTATAGCCTTTTGAGTTGATGCATCTACAGAAGTATAATATTTTTGAGTTCAGAATTATAAATGGATTCTTGTTCAACACATTCAGTTGCTACAGATGGCATACATGGGTGAGACCGCAAAAATCATCATTAACTGCCAATACTGGGTCACCACAAGCTGCCAAAACTGCTTTAGTGCACCTTGGAACACCAAACGATATTCACTAATTTGTTGTTTTGATTATGGTGGCAAAAAGGTTCCCATATGTGTTTAATAAGGTATAAATCTGGTGACTGCGAAGGTCATAACGTATAATTAACACAATTTCCATACTCATAAACCCATTCACTGATCCCTATATCAGCAAAAATTCTGTAATAACCTTTCAGCATGTTGTTATTCAAGTGGTCTGAGAGAAAACTAGACTTCTGCACCTTCTCTTGGCTCTATAATCAGGCTTTAGAAAATCTAGCCTGTGATGGGAGATTTAAGCCAATCACAGGTCATTTCAGAGAGCAGGCATTCCTACTGGCTGTTCAGAGATGGAGAGAACTTCGCGATTGCATTGGCCTCTAGTTGGATTCCAAGCTTTTCATTCTTCTCCTGGACAGGAAAGCTGCTAACTTCATTTTCCTGTAATGTCTAAATGTGTTGTTTACCTCTGGTAAAGATCAGTGCACAGCAGAAACTTCCCAAAACTTTTCAGTGGGCTCATGCAGGGCTGTGTGCAGTTACACTCACAGTGTGTTTACGGCAGCAAGCGGCAAGTTTAGCAACATCACTCTCTTTTTATTTCTGGTAATGAATAGAATCAACCAGTCACATCTACACCAAGTAAACTCAGGCACAAGCCCCCTGGTCTGCTGTCATTGTCAAGTATGAGAGCAGAATCGATTCATGATCGGTGAGTTCTATTTTTTCATGTCTACCGGTTGAATGTGTTTCAGTATCCACTAATTAGGCGCTTTTCCCCTGGGACTCTGGTTGTCGGTCACTGTTACACATTGATCTAGCCACAATCAGGACTAAGTTTTATTCCTCATCAGACATGTTTTAAAAAAGTAAGTTTCAGTTTTTATGAGAGAAAACTCCACCTCTGGTAAAGACAGGTACACAGCCGCTTCATGAAACTTTTCAGTGGGCTCATGCAGGGCTGTGTGCCATGTGATGGAGGAGACAGAACCAACCTGAGCTGCACAGACCACCTGCACCTCAAAAACCTCTGTAAATATGACACATATACCTGGACATTCTGCTAGTCACAGAGAACATGCAGATTGAAAGTAAAAACAGGACAGCTGTTTAATTGAAAGGTATGCAATGTTTTTAATAGCAATGATAACACGTCTGTAAGTGTAATTTCCCCGCCTGTTTACAAACTGTGCTCGCCACATCAGCTGTGAAAAGACTCATGCCAGCCTATCATGGAGTGGAGTTTGCTATACAGCCGTACTATCTCTACTATAGATGTGATGTCAGCCCTGAATTGATGTATTGCATCTTAGCATACACTGTACAATATAACGGGTTTCAGCATATGCAGATGTTCCACTGCAACAACTGGGCACAATGTTGGTTTGGTTCAAGTCTTACTATTGCAGATATTGGAGTTTATTGATTCTTATTATTCATTGATATTACTGTTGCATTACTTTTTGAACTGTCTTCCTTATTTTGCCCAAATTGTCTGCATGATTTAAGTCATTGTGGACCGGTGTTTTGCACCATGACACCTGCCACCATGGACCGTTGCCAGAGAACCACAGCAACATCTGGACTGAGCAAGACTGCGCACAGGATCCTGATCTGTGGCTGAGGGATGTGGGAAAATTTTTGCCTTTCAAGTAAGTAATAGTTTTTAGTAATAAAGTGTGTGTTTACAATCACATGGATCACTTTGGATTTATCAGGTGAAGAAATAAGAATGTATTGTATCCTTCATCTATCAGAGAAAATCTGTTTAAAGTGTTTTATAATTTGTACTACATGTAGATTAACTGCAGAACTGGAGTCATTTCACAACCACATCTTGATGTACACTTCCAAGAGGTTCTAGGCACACCTGTGTATGAAGCAAAGCCTGCAGGCCTGGATTATAACCATAATGTCCACAGGCCAGCAGTGAAAAATAGGGATGGCATTTGGTGTATGTTAAACCCATTTACCTTACTAAACCACTGACTTACATGTATTTATAATTACAATTACAAATACAACTACTACAAAAACTACTACAAATCAAAAGTGTCATCATGTACAAATTGTTGTGTTGTGTTTTATCTTTTATTTTTTTCTTTACGTATGTCTTGAACAAAAAGTCCTGGAGATGGAGCTTATATGCTGTTGCTGTTCCAAAGGACTACAGTTACATGTCAGACCTGTAGAGTGCCATCATGAGAAGATGGCTGGCTGATGACAAGGGGATGCCCAGAAAGAGAGTGATGCATCCCACGGACCCATGACAGCTTGGGTTTGTCTCTGGAGTTCCAGGTTTGACCACAGAGCAGCTCCTGGAGCATCAAGTCAGCAGGAGACTTGGAACAGGTAAACTGACATACTTTACTGGAGCAACACAACTAAACAAACCAGCTGGGCACCTAAACCAGACTCTAGAAGCTGCACTTTAATTACCACTTTAACTTTTACCAGAAAGATCTGAATAGAAAAATTTCATTCATGCAGAAAACATGAAACTAAGATTCTGCCTCTTGTTTGCCTAAACTGAAAACTAATATTTCTGTAAAAGAATCAAAAATCCAAAAATAATTTGGAAATTATACACATAGTTACAAGTTTTAAGCAGTGCAATGTGATACAAACCTATTCAATGCAAAACAGCTTTTAAAGCTTCAAGACTCCAGTTCTGGCTGACCCTGTGAGAGCTCATGATTAAGTTCTGGGTTATTTAATTGCTGTAATGATGTTGTATCGCACTGCAGTGCCTTTTGCAGTGATGTCAGAAAAAACAAGGTAGAGTACGTGTTGTTTTTAGACAAAACAAGTATTATGAAACATTAGATAACTGTTTTAAACAAATTAGGACATCACGAAGACAGGTGCAATCTTTTATTACAATGCAGTGCAAAACAAAGTGAAAACAAATTAGTCAAAATTACAATCCTGGAAGAAATAAACATAAATCCAAAGACAAATGTTCATAATGCTGTTTCCACTATGAAACTGCATGTGTCTGTTGGTGTGTCCCTACACCTCTGGCAGATACACCACTGTGGTTGTGGTGGGATGGTAAGTGGATTAGGTGCCTGTTTGTCTCCATTCCTAATGGCAAGGACATCACAAATGATAGGTCAGGCAGGTCTGCAGGACTTAGTGACAGCTGTCCAGGTTTACAATAATGGTCTATTGGAAAAGTATGAAAATACAACTCTATAAGGTGACTTTCTCCAGAAAAACAAATTAATCTGCCAGATAGCTTCTAGTAAATAACAACTGAGTTACTTGAAACAACACCAATAGTAATTGCCATAAATAAGTTTGGTTGCCAATGTATCATGTCCACCTAACTAATGCAGGCTAATAACAGTCCTGCAGTAAATCATCACTCCATGAAGGTTATAATATTCAGTTTTTGTTGTCACTGTTTTCAGAGGCATTATTTCAACTGTATGATCATTTTGGAGGCTGTAGTTTGTGGTAGAGGTGTTTTCTGTTATTTAGCCTAACCTCATTCATATAATGGGGTGGATACAAGATTAGAAATCCCTGTCAGTATAGTACAATGC